>NC_046383.1:7591003-7628503 GCF_011125445.2 Fundulus heteroclitus
ACTGTAATTGATGCTGAGTACCACATTTTTTTTAACAGTTTGAAGTTTCCTGTCCTGGCAGAAATGGACACATGTGACAGCTCCTCCAATAAAGTCTAAACAAAATTAATTTCAATTAAAACAGTATACAATTTACAGCATATACACACAGCAGTTTTGAAAATTTGTATAACCCACTGGATGGTTATTGTTTAAAAATTAAACAACTAAAACTAGCATCAACAAGTCGAAACTGCTTCTGATCGTTGATATTTATGTACCTTTATTTCATAACAAAATCGTCTTAACCCTCTGATGCATGAATTATGAATCCCTGAGTCAAGATTGTACTCTTCTTAGGGCTTGAAAAAAACAACAAATATGAACTTTGTTTTCAAAAATTTAATTTCTCCAGGAGGTTACAGAAATGTCCACTACAGTGGACTACATGCGCCTGAGCATTCAACACAACACATTATGAATTTATTCTAAAAACAGAACAATCTTGTATTCTGTTGTAAATATACAAACAATTGTTTCATTTTATGCTTTGAAAAATATTTCAACATATTTTGTTTAAACACTATATAGGCATATTGTTTAGAACTGAATAAGAAAACCAATAGCAATCATAGCCAAAAATCTTTAACCTGAATGTGACAAACATCACTGTGGCTTTCCACAGTTCTATAAGAACGTAGGACAGTATAACCAAGTCCTTTTATTAGCATGTTGCAAGAAAACATTAACTGTCATTTTTACGGAGCCCCTAAAGGGACATGGAAGAAAAAAAAACTATTGCGAGATCTCGCAATAGTTATTTTCCCACCATGTCCCTTTAGGGGCTCCGTACTTTTAGTCTCCACATCTCCTAACTCTTTGATGGTCGTCACACCTAAGCTGTATGAATGTTAGCAAAGCACCCAGGACCCAGTCTGTTTGCATTTTTAGAATTTTTGGATGGAATTTCTTGGACTATTTTGCAGGTTGCCTTATTCTTCGCTGTGTTTGAAGTCTACAATATAAATAATTGGTATAGTTACACAAACTCCAGCTAATCTGCGCAAAATATACACAATGTATAAACAAAATATATTAAAATGTAATTTTTAAATGAATAGCTTCTTATGTGTTACGTTTAAAACACTGAATTATAAGCAAAACAATTACAAGACAGTAAAGCAATTATATGACTTCTGTTGAAAAAATGTGATGGAAGATGCATGACGTCCACTTCAATGGACACATGGTTAATCGTAATTTTCTAAATGTTGGAGAAAAAATGTTATGTTTCAAACTGATAATATCCTTCCTTAGATGTTACTGTAAATCATCATATTTTTTTTTTACCTGTTGGGCTCTTCTACTATAGAAGGATTGAGAGGAAATGCCAGCAGTGGTCGACAGAGGTTGCCGTTCTTGGATTCAGAAGAAAAATACAGTTTTATTATCTAGCCTTTACAACAAGAAAAGGGACATATTTTACCCAAATATAACTATTCATATTTATGGAAATTTTAGCGTTAAAAATGCAAAGTTTGCAGTTAGGGGTGGGTATTGCCAAAGAAGTCACGACTCGATTCGAATCACGATTCGCATGCCACGATCCGATCCTATCACGATACTTGAATTATTGCGATGCATTGCAATATTTTCACTGAACACTGTTAGAAAAAAATACAGCCATTACCAGTGGCTGACTGGCTGTGTATGATCTGGATAGTGTCTTCAAGTTATACATAACGGAAAGAAACTGAATTCATACATAGCTGTATTTATTGAAACGACTTTTGGAGGTATTGCCATGAAAACAAATATTACTGTTACTGGAGAGGACACACTGACAAAAAGTGACTGACAAATAGGATTTATAAAACTTAAAATAACAAAATAAGGATAATCAGTGCCGTTTACAAGGCCTCAGTGGTCTTTTAAACCAATTACGTTGTATTCCACTTGTTTTTGGCTGATGTTCGCCAACCATTCATGCAATTTTATTTATTAATTTTTTTAAATTAATAATCGATACCTGGCGTCAAGAATCGATGCAGTAGATCGCGAAAATTAGAATCGCGATGCATCGCCAGGACGATTATTTTGCACACCTCTATTTGCAGTACAGGCCCACCTTAAAAAAGCTTTAACTGTGTTTCCATTTGTTCACAGCTAAGCCGAGAGCTCGCGCAGCCCCACCTGCAGGAGACTCTGTCTTGTTCGATGACACCAGCTCAGCGGCACCTGGAATGAACAGCCAGGGCTTCTACACTCCTGGTTATAACATGGCGGGACCCTCAAATGACATGCAGGGAGGCCCGGGAGTTAACAACCTGTTCACTGACCCAATGGCCAACGCCGCCATGATGTACGGCTCGTCTTTAGCCAACCAGGGAAAAGACATTGTGAACAAGGAGGTGAGGAATATCAGGACTACTGAAATGTCTTCCTCAGATATGATGCAAGGGAGTCTGTGTAATAGGTTGTTGGAGATTTAATGTTTCATTAACCTGCTTGTTATTCATAATATGAGGTAGAAATTAATTTGGCCTACGGTAGAGATTTGCGACCTACACTCCCATCATCGCACTTGCCTAAACATGACTGCGAGCACAGACAGCTGAGCTGGAGTAGTTGGTAAAAAAAAAAATGCTACGTCAGCAATTTAGACTGCTTTGGGTTTAATAGACCGGATGTTGGAGCAAGAACAGTACATTGCGACATGTGTCAAGTGACGGTGACGGCAAACAAACGTAATACGAGCAATTTGCTTTTCCGTTCGAAGACGAAACACGTGCTCAAATATGCGGAGAGCCAGAGGCTGCGCTCGGCTCAAACACCTGCGCAGTTAAGTTAAGCAACACGGCACGAGCTAAAACATTTTTAGTGATATTTAAAGACTGATTATAATAATATTAATATGCAGTATAAAGTGTTAGGTTTCATTATGGCTTTTTTCTGCAAAATAAATGCTCTACAAATTATATTATCTTTGCTTTTCATGAACATTTTCAACCTTTTGATTTATACTGCGCTGTATATCGTTACCGTGAAGGGATTTGATTTATACCGTTTTTATTTTAGGTCATAACCCCCCCCAGCCCTAAATGAGCCCTAATATGAGGCAAATACGGCTGAGATGCGGTGATTTCTTTGTATATTTTGTTTTAACCATAAGGATGTTTTCACTCCTTCACATTGCATTAACAGAAAAATGAATCCATCTGGTTTTTGAGACTGGATGAGTTTCACAAGCAGATAAAAGGGCCATCCAGTTTACTCTGGCATATGTCCCTTGCTCAGATAGTTTCATTAACCCCATAAATTAAATGTTTGTTTACAGGTCGCACTATTATGCATATTTAGATACCTGAAGACACAGGACTCTGAAACCAGGGATCAGTAACCTTTAGGGTCTACACTGTGGCTCCTGATAACTTTGGTCAAACGTGATAAAGAGCTAAGCAGTGCTCCTAAAGTTAATAAATTGAATTAATTAGGCGAGGGCCTTTCTGGTTTTCACGCTATATGTGCATCAGATCAACAGAGCAGAAAGACAATTTAAAGTAACACATTTTTTCGCTCTGTCTTTTGCGCCTTAGCTTGAAAACTGTATATTTATTAGCCCTTTATTTGCTATATTCATGAATGTTTCATACAAGAACAAATTGTAAAAAAATAAATAAATAGAGGTTTTTCTTCCTACTAGATATTTAAATTAGGGTTTTGTTTTTTCTTAAGGGTCATGCAGGTTTTGCATGTCTAGACAAATTAAAATAGTTTTGCGCAGGGTCTCTGGGTTGCTAATAACTGTGTGAGACTGAACAGTCCGTACCTGGGGTGAGAAATTATATGGTTGACAAAGTCTCTAATGGGCCTCATAGCTCGAAGGCGTCCACTTCGTACGTGCTTGTTTTCCATGTTCTTAAATGTTTTTTTTTTCCTCCTGGTAGTCCAGACTCCTCCCTCGTTCATGTTGTGAGACTTTCTGACCTTAACTTCCCCTTAGGTGTGGGGGAGTGTTTCTGTGACAGACTGCTGAGCTCTTTAGGGTGGACTAGGAGAGGCATCAGCTCTCCTGCGATCCTAAAAAAGGATTAAACTCATACAGACAATGAAGGGGTCTATTAATGGGGGTGGATGGTGTGTTAATTGCTATTTTATATAAGGTCTGGCTGTCATATTATTTTGAGTCTAAGCAGTTTTAAGGAAATGCCATAGCAAAGACAGCAGTGTTTTATTGTTTTGACCACTAAATAAATGTGTGGGATTATACAGAAAGGGTTTAGATGCCCTAGTATGAGACTGTACGGTGTATTATTAATATATTATCATTATAATATCAGCGTGTGCAATATTAATACCGGAAAAGGACTGTTTGGAGTGCTATAATTGTTGGCTTTTGTATTCCAAGTGTTATGAACTTACATTTAACATTTAGCCAGTTGGACACAAATTATCATTATCATGTCGCCCTACACCAGTCAGCTAGACGACGGAGTCAGTCGTTTTTATTTTATTCTGTCCTTGTTCAGCTCTGATCAGTGTCAAATTGTGAAACATCCGTCTTTATTAAATGCATAAAAAAAGAGTCTCCCACCATTGTTACTATATAAACACATCAACCAACACTTTGATGCACAATTTTTATTTTAGTATGAATGAGGCGTATAATTTAGTGTATTAATTGGGACAATCTCTTATGAAAGTTTAATTTTCTGCTGCACTTAAAAAACACCTAGCTCTAAGAAAAGAACTTGTGGTATATTTTATTTCTAATATGTTTTATATTCTTTAGGACAAGGTGCTTTAGGGTTAGCCTGAGCCGCTAAACTCCACACAGAAAGGCTCGCGACTCAAACCCAGGACCTTCTTGCTATGAGTGCTAACCACTGCGCCACCATGTCACATTTATAGAGAACCAGTAAAAACTAAATCATTAAAGGCCTAAAAAAAAAAGCGTGACCAGTGCATCTCGGTTTATTGCGTCATAAATAATTGTTTTAAGGTCAGAATTTGTTCTTGTGATTAATGGGACACGTGGATTTTATTATCACAAAGTTCAGCACCACTGGAAGTAGTTTTATCAATGAACTCTGGTGGCTCTGGGTTTCTCAGAGTTATTAAAAGCAAATTGAACCAAGCTGGTGTAAAATCTAAATTAATTTATACCAGAAGATGAAGAGAACAGCTTCAATCTTACTGATGATTTTTAAACCTGTGATTTTTCTGCTTGAGTGGAAGTAAAAATATCAACATTATTATTATTTTTAATAGCTGGTCAATTTCTAACAGTCCACCTTTCCAGATTTCCAGTTCTTGTCTGATGATTGCTAACAATTTGCCTTTCAGATCACCAGATTCATGTCTATGAACAAGCTGAAATACTTCTTTGCGGTGGACACCAGATACGTCCTGAAGAAACTCCTGATCCTCATGTTCCCTTACACACATCAGGTAATCTGAGTCCATCAGACGGTCGTCCACGTCACCGCCTGTGACAAAACAAAACACTCAGTGCCTAATTATCCAGGGATTTTCCTCTGGTGTAACATTTATCACACGGACACTCGGGTGTATGAGATAACCTGCCTCTTTATCAGTCAAGTCAAGACTGGATGACTGCATCCAGTCTTGTTTATGAACTTGTACGGCCTGTGATTAACAGGGTGTATTTTGAGGCACTTTAAGTTCATTTGTCGAAAACAAAACTAGCTTTTATTTATTTTTTTGTATAATTTATGAGATTTCAGAATGAACAGTCTGCTGCTATAATTAGTGCAAACTCTTCCTTCAAGACCACAGGCAGGTCATATTTACTGTGACTTTTAAAATGTAATTACAGTAAATGAAATAAATTCTATTCTGCATTACACACTTCATAGATTTTAAGTCTCTCTTAAAGCAGCACTTAACAGATATTTCTAACTGTATTCATTATATAAGACCACATTATATAATCTGCCCTTGTCTCATAAATTGATATAAAACAATAATTGTACAGTTACAAATATGTTATAAACTTAAACAGTCTTAATGGTGAAGAAAAATCACAGTTTTTGCAGATCTGAAATGTGTGACATTATATATTCGAATAGCGTAAATACTTTTATGCTCATATTTAAATGTTAAACAATAAATAGATTTAAGGTGACTGGTATGAATTGGTTTTGTAAGACATTTTTGAGCTCTTGCAGATTGGTGTATTTATTATTCTGACTTATTTTATTGACAATAGAGTCTGGATCTTCTCTTTTTGGTCGGTTTTTAACCCCATTAGGCTCTAAACCAGGGAAAGGTTCTGCTTAGCACAAGACTTTTCTGTTGACACCAATGAAAACAGGATAAAAATGTACTTTCTATGTGGTGATGATCAATAAATCAATTTCGATAACTTATGGTGGAGGAACAGAAAATGTCAATAACTATGATAAAGGTCGGTTTTAACTTTCAGTAAAACAGACAATTCATCTGGCCTTTCAGGCAGTTATTCAGGAATCTGTACAAGATGAAGAGAGATCTTAATCATTAATATTATGATTGTTGTTGTTGTTATTATTATTATTGCCACTATCCAATATTTACCGGTATATATCTTTTGGACAGCCTGAAAAACAACCATACCACTTTCATTTAATTACGCCACGATCCTGCGCTGTATCATTATCGCCGTCACATGGCCAACCCCCTCTATAGAAAAGGAAATAAGTGGACACACAACTCCAAAAACAATTCAATTAAATTAAATTTTATTTATATAGCGCCAAATCATGAAACATGTCATCTCAAGGCACTTTACAAAGTCAAGTTCAATCATATTATACAGATTGGGTCAGATTATACAGATTGGTCAAAAATTTCCTATATAAGGAAACCAGTTGATTGCATCAAAGTCCCGACAAGCAGCATTCACTCCTGAAAGAGCGTAGAGCTACAGGGAGCGTCGTCTGCATTGTCCATGGCTTTGCTGCAATCCCTCATACTGAGCAAGCATGAAGCGACAGTGGGAAGAAAAACTCCCCATTAACAGGAAGGAAAACCTCCGGCAGAACCAGAACCAGGCTCAGTATGAACGGTCATCTGCCTCGACCTCGAAAAACAAAAAAACATCTAGAAAGCCAGCAGTCCCAGGTTCTTCATAAATGTAATCAGGGGCAAGAGAACGCCCCTGATTACATTTAAATGTAGCTGAAACGCGTTCTCTTGCCCCCGATTAAACGTTTTACAGAACCTGGGACTGCTGGTTTTCTTGATTCGTGACCCGCTCCTCTCCCTCGCCTCCCATCGTCTTCCACTTATCAGAGAATGTGTTGCCGTCCCTCTCTCCAGCGACATCCTCCAGCTAAAGCTGAGGCGTTCCCAGGCCAGATGGGATGTATAGGTCCCTCCAGTGAGTCCTGGTTATCCCCAGAGCCTCCCCCCAGTGGGAAAAGCCCCGAGCAGCTCTACTTTGAGCTCCTCACCCTGACTCTAAGGCCGAGCCCAGCCACCCTCCAGAGGAAACTAATTTTACCCGGTTGCACTCGGGATCTCGTTCTTCTGTCACCAGCCATACTTCATGGCCGTAGGTGAGGGTCGCTAACCTGACCCTAGACATATTGATGTCGCTCCGCCTAGCTTCACTCACATCCATCTGGGACATCTTCCATAGAGAGTGATTTCTCCAACCAATTCTATTGTCTGGCCAATCAGGACGCAGGGCTGGAGTTTCATAGATGTGACGTAGTGGAGATGCGACCGTGACGTGAGACTGTTTTGATAGCATTGGCGGCTCGTTGAGGAAGCAAGCGTTAGCATTGATGCTGCTATTTCTTCCGTGTTGTCCAATCTACCTAATATTGTTTCATTAAAAGAACATCAGAGAACTGCTCTGAAGGCTTTTGTTGGTGGAAACGATGTTTTCGCCCTTCTCCCGAACCGGATTTGGCAAGTTTTGTGTTCCCCAGATCGGTTAGCGGTTAGCGCGAACCATATTAGGAGGCCTTTAGTCCTCGACGCGGTCAGCCCGGGATCGACTCCGACCCGCGGCGCTTTGCCGCCTGTCTTCCCCCCTCTTCCTGTCAGCTCACTGTCAATAAAACGCATGCCACTAGAGCCGCAAACACATATAAAAAAAAAAAAAAGTTTAGTTTTTTCCTGCGTCGCTCTCATCAGCGTCACGGGTTGGCTTCGGTGTGAGTGGTTGAAATAGCACGTCAATAAAGATGACAGACAAGTAGCTTATCCAATCATATGCAAGGGTTTTTGATAAGGCCCCGCCTTCTGAAACGTCATTCCTATGGATCTGTCCCAGATGGATGAGTGGAGCTAGGTGGAGCTACATCCATATGGCTGGGGTCAGGTTAGAGGATCGCACCAGTAAATCAGAAAATACAGACCCTCTAAATCATTCTAAATGGGACAACAGCACCCCCTGGTGGTTGGTATGTGCCTGTAGTCAGTAGTATGATTAATACTCTTAATAAACTCCTAAAAAAAAGTACAAAACACAACGTAACTGAAGTTGATCTTTAATATTAATAGCTTGAAAATATTTTTGCCATATGAGGTTCATACCACATGCTGGTACGAGTCGGGCTAAAGGCCATTTATATTGTTGTTAATACTTTATATGTTAAAATGTAGCAATGGTGGAACATTCTAGCTGTTAGAAACCATTATGTTATAAATTAACCCATATATATGTTATAAATTATAAATGTGATTCAGGGTAACCTTCGTTTTCTGTTTTAATGCATTAAAATAACATAAGTTTTTTAAAAAATTAGTTTTACTCATTTCATTGGTATTGTGGGGCCTGACAAAATGTTCGTCCATTTGAGGATCTGAGAACCTCTAAATGCTACAGAACAACAAACAAAAAAAATAAAGCAATCTGCTTCAAAATAAGTTGTTTTCTTTTAGTTCAGGTGAAATATTTAACCCTTTTCCAAATTGCTTAAAAGTGTTTTATCTGGTCTTCATATCAGATTGAATTACCTTTTAACCCGGTTATCATCCCTTTTTCCAGGATTGGGAGGTCCGCTACCATCGGGACACTCCGCTCACTCCAAGGCAAGACGTAAATGCGCCTGATCTTTACATCCCAAGTAAGCTGCACCGACGCCACCAAGGTTGTCTGTAAAAAGGAAATCATCAGCAGGATGTTCTGGGATGTCTGTTTACGTAGGGTTCATTTCTTTCTCTCACAGCCATGGCTTTCATTACCTACATTTTACTGGCTGGAATGGCCCTTGGTATTCAAAAGAGGTGAGCAAGTCTTTCTTTTCTTCACTTTTTTGTTTTTTTTTGTGCTGGTCTTAGGTCAGATTTGCTTAATCAGGGTTATGTGTTGCCTCTGGGTAAAAGGTTCAGTCCAGAGGTTCTTGGACTGTGTGCCAGCACTGCCCTGGTGTGGGTCATCATCGAGGTCTTGGTCATGTTGCTGTGTTTGTATCTGCTCACGGTGCACAGCGATCTCTCCACGTTTGACCTCATCGCCTACAGTGGATACAAATATGTTGGGTAAGTCTTCCTTTTAACGTACATATATTACCGTTTTAATGAATGAGTTATCCTTCAGAGCACAAGTATACAGGACTGTCTCAGAAAATTAGAATATTGTGATAAAGTTCTTTATTTTTATTAATGCGATTAAAAAACATGAAATGTCATATATTCTGGATTCATTACAAATCAACTGAAATATCGCAAGCCTTTTATTGTTTTAATATCGCTGATTATAGCGTACAGCTTAAGAAACTCAAATATCCTATCTCAAAATATTAGAATATCGTGAAAAAGTATACTAGTAGGCTATTCAACTAATCACTTGAATCGTCTAATTAACTCGAAACACTGCAGGGTTTCCTGAGCCTTGAAAAACACTCAGCTTGGTTCAGTAAACTAAATCACAAGTATGGTAGTGGTTAAGAGACGACATAAGATTCTCACAGTAACTGGTGTACTGACCATGGCATTACTGTCCTTGATTGGCCTGCCAATTCCCCTGACCTGAACCCCATAGAGAATTTGTGGGGTATTGTGAAGAACCCAACAATGCAAATGAGCTAAAGGCCGCTATTGAAGCATCCTGGGCATCCATAACACCTCAGCAATGCCACAGGCTGATTGCCTCCATGCCACGCCGCATTGATGCAGTAATCTGTGCAAAAGGATTCCCAACCAATTACTGAGTGCATTAATGGACATTTTCAAATGTTTGATTTTGTTTTGCTGTTATAATTTTTTTTTTTACTTGGTCTGAGGAAATATTCTAATATTTTGAGATAGGATTTTTGAGTTTTCTTCAGCTGTACGCCATAATCAGCGATATTAAAAGGCTTGCGATATTTCGGTTGATTTGTAATGAATCCAGAATGTATGACATTTCATGTTTTTTAATTGCATTACAGAAAATAAAGAACTTTATCACAATATTCTAATTTTCTGAGACAGTCCTGTAATCCACCAGTGTAGTTCCCACCTTTTTATAGTTTGATAGTTATTTGTTATGCTAAACAATAATGTCTGTGAAATATGTTGATTCAATCTTCCGTTTGTGTTTGTATCTTCACCTAGAATGATCTTCACGGTGTTTTGTGGCTTATTGTTCGGCAGTGATGGGTATTATGTTGCCCTTGCGTGGTCTTCTTGTGCCCTAATGTTCTTCATTGTAAGTATTTTGCTATGCATTATCACGCATGACACTAAATAGGGGCTTTATTGTAGAAAATTGTTTAGAAAATTAAAAGAAGTTCAGGTTAGTTTGAATGAAATATTTGTTGCAGTGTTGAGACATTGCTTTTATGTTTTTATAAATTTGTTATTTATATGTAGGTTTTTTTTCTGTTTGTTTTTTTTTTTGTTTGTTTTTTAATTTAGGTTTAAAAATGCTGCATTTTTATATCTCAAGTTTAGCTCAAACACATTAAAACAACCTCTAAAATTGCCGACTGAATTCACAGCTCCGACAACAACCAGTTCACGTTTATAATACAAAAAATACTTATAACACAAACACATTTGAACCACTGAGCTATATTATACACTGGAGTGCTAATCGCCCGCTGTTAGAACGAGTGGCTTTGAAGCCACCAGCCGCCATATTGGTACTCCCTATTTTCCTCCAGTAACTAGGGAATATGTGCGCTACAGCATCGAATAACGAGGATTTTCTCATGTTCAGGGGGGGCTTAAAACTTTTAAAATGTCAAATGCCATATACTTTTATGTTATGTTCTAAAACTATCAAGTACTGAGTCATGTGCTGAAATATTTTGCATTTTATTTATTTAAATATATATATATATATAATAACATGTAAAATATTTCAGCACCTAATTTCCTAGTAGTTGATAGTGTTAGTACATCCACTGACTGTATAATTATCTGTGAAACGTTTTCACACAGCCAGAAAACTGCTTGTTGTTGCAACCAAATCCTGTGGGATTCTGTGAGAGTAGGGAGTAGCAAGATGGCGGCCAGTGACTTCAGTTTTTCGGCAAAATCAGCACTCCAGTGTATTATATAGCTCAGTGATTTGAACTGACTGAAGCCATTTTATCAACATTATCTTGCTAATCTCTCATTTGCTATGGTCAAACATTAGTGATTGAATTTACGGTAAAGCTTCTTTAATTCTCTTTTGTGCTGCTGGTGTCAGATAGCCACTAAAAACTAAACTGGTGAAGATCTGACTCAAGATGTTTTTTTTTAAAGTCAACCCCGTGATACCGTGGTGAAGTTTTTTCTGGACATACTGTGGTTTAGGACACACACAACAAAAAAATATTATAACCTAATAACATAGGGAACAATATGTTCAGCTTTTTTTTTTTTTTTTTTAGGATCTTGGTGGTCTGCTAGTACTCGCACCGAAAAGTCAGTCCCACCTAAACATGATTCATTGTGTTGGATGAATGAGTCACTATAAGCTGATTGTGGCGAATCTTCTGCAATGTTCACAAACCTGATGTGCAGAACTGCAATAAGACATTCCTGATGATTGTGCAAGAGAAGCATGCATGCTGGAGCTGCTATATGTCCTCTGGCATTTACAAATATGAGTAAAGTTCTCACCTGGAGTCCCACAAGACGTCATGCATTAATCATCATGGTTTCCTGAAAAGCACTTTAAATTACCCTGCGTATGAATAGGGCATAAATATACACCTACTGTACCTTTAGGACTATGTTTTCAACACCACTCATTCTAAAACCTCTTAATATACACAAATACTTGGGTACAAATGCACAAATATAACAAATACTTATATTTATAATGTTCCTCTTTGCCTTCTGTTTTTACTCGGAGCCTTGCAAGGACATTTTACTCAAATGCATGTTGTGAATGTGCAGCTGAATGACAAAGTCTAAGTCATACAATTTAAGTACATTATCAGCTGACAAAACATGTACTTGTATAATTTTAAAGTTATGTATGTGGTGGCTGAGTAGTATTGTTGATTTAAGTAACAGAAAAAGAATGAGTCCAAGAACGGCACCCAGTTAAACCGGGAACCATGCAACAAAACTAAAAAGCTAAAACCAAAACGTGCACATAAAACAGCCACCTTACATCTACACCGTTTTTGTTGTATTGGCATATAAGATGTTTTTAAAAATGCTCTAAATGGCAGCATGAATACAGACGCAGACTTGTGTAATGGTACGACCACCTACCCAGACCTTTAGGTTAAATATTGGGCAATAATTTCAGCTTGGAGGGGTAAAAATATGAAAGCTGTTCAGAGCATTGTTTAATATTGCTACAGGTCTGGATAAAACACAGAGTTGTTCAGTTCAAACTTTTAATTAAATAATAATGTTGGTCATGATTTGCATGTTTATATTTGCTTTTATCAGTGCTGGTGATCGATGTGTTTAAGGCGCACCATCATATTTCGAGATTTAAGGATTTTAAGTGTGCCTTTATAGTCTGAAAAATACGGTATATATATATATATAAACTAAGTCCAAAAACCTTTTAAGATCTTCAGAAAGCCTGATCATATTACTTAAAAAAAAATCAGTACTGGCTATATAGGAGAAGACAAAGCAAGTAGAGCTGCTTTAAAACTTTTGCACAGAACCGAAGGAGTATGGGGGGGAGTGAGGAAATGTGTGCAACCTGTTTTTGTGACAAAAGTGAAATAAGATTTAGTTTAAGCTTTTCTCCCATTTAGTGACTGCCTATGAGGTTACAGCAGACACAAAGTTTTGTCTGCAGCACCAGGCAACCATCAAGGCTCAGACGGACACGATGCCCTTTAAACCATTTATTTAAATCTACTGTGTGTTGTTCTGCTCCCCTCAGGTACGAGCTAATAAATGAATAACGCTTTTTTTCTCGTCGTACCAAAGCGATTTACACAAGAGCAAAAGCCGACCAGTCGCACTCGCCACCGGTCAAACATTCATCCAGACTCTGTTCTTACTGACGATGCCTGAAGGAACTTGTCTCCCTGAAGGAGTTTAAACAAGGGCTCAACATTTAAATACTCTTAAGATCTGAAAGCAGATGTTCTTGTTTATACTTTGTTGATCACTTGTGTTTTTTTTTTTATCCAGGTCAGATTTTAAATTATAGGTCTCCTCTGGGTAAATGAAGCAATAAAAATGACATTTCTCAGTTTAAAACTTTGCTTCCTTCGCAGGTTCGATCTCTGAAGATGAAGATCCTGCCCTCCATCTCCTCGGACTCGATGGGAATGGGATCGAGCGCCAAGCCTCAGCTCCGCCTTTATATCACAGTGGCAACCGCAGTCTTTCAGCCAATCATTATCTACTGGTTAACCTCTCACTTAGTCAGGTGACTGTGAGGTCCGATTAAAACCCTCAGGTCCGACAGGACTGGACCCGGGCTGTGCTGGTTAATTGACTCTTCGTACACAGTTTTGCCCTTACACAGTTTTGTTAATAAATCTTAACACATTTGTGGACGGTGCCGAGCTGCAGCGCGTACGAAGCTTTTCAGCTTTCCGATGTCTGCCGTGTGATTGTGAAGTAACGCTGATAAATGCTGGATTTTTTTTTTTTCCCCCACCACCTAAGTGTTAACACAAGGGCTCTCACGTTTTAACATTGGATCTGAGTCTGCAAATGAGCTTTTATATCATGTTTCTGAACATGTTTTTCAGTGTTTAAACTAAACGGCACACCCGGCTCATCACTCTCATAATTCAAGTGAAGTTTTTTCCGAAGTGTGGTAATGTTGCTGCTGCATCATCCTCCCCTTTCTATCTTAAACTCTGTATTTTATTTATCTACATTTGACAACGCATGAAAAAGTTTGAATTTTTGTAGAAAAAAAAAATAAACATATTTAGCTTTGTGTATTTAATTTGAAAGTTTTTCCCTTTTTGTTGAAAATTTACAAAGATTTCTTCTTGATGTAATACATTTTTGATTTTATGGCGTTTACAGCAGGAGTGAAAATCCCAAAGGAAACTGGACATCTGTTCTCCCATCGTCTGAAAACCAAAAAATACCAAATTTATAATAGGAAATAAATTACAGTTTCAGATTCAATTCAATTTTATTTATATAGCGGCAAGTCATGAAACATGTCATCTCAAGACACTTTACAAAGTCAAGTTCAATCATATTATACAGATTGGGTCAGATTATACAGATTGGTCAAAAATGTTCCTATATAAGGGAACCAGTTGATTGCATCAAAGTCCCGACAAGCAGCATTCACTCCTGGGGAAGCGTAGAGCCACAGGGAGAGTCGTCTGCATTGTACATGGCTTTGCTGCAATCCCTCATACTGAGCAAGCATGAAGCGACAGTGGGAAGAAAAACTCCCCATTAACGGGAAGGAAAACCTCCGGCAGAACTGGGCTCAGTATGAACGGTCATCTGCCTCGACCGACTGGGGTTACAGAAGACAGAGCAGAGACACAACAAGACAGACAAACAAGCACAGAAGCACACATTGATCTAGTAATCTGTTCTACATTAGATGGTAATAGCGGGTGATCTGTCTTCTCTGGATGATGTCACAGTTAACAGAACGCCAGACCAGGTGTACTTACTATGAAGAAAAAAAGAGAGAGAACAGAAAGTTAAAGCAGAAATGACTACAAGCAATGCATAATTGAAGAACAGTAGAACTCTATAGAGTGAGAAAATTAGATCCTGATGTCCTCCAGCAGCCTAAGCCTATAGCAGCATAACTATAGAGATAGCTCAGGGCAACATGAGCCACTCTAACTATAAGCTTTGTCAAAAAGGAAAGTTTTAAGATTAGTCTTAAAAGTAGACGGGGTGTCTGCCTCACGGACCAAAACTGGGAGTTGGTTCCACAGGAGAGGAGCCTGATAGCTGAAGGATCTGCCTCCCATTCTACTTTTAGAGACTCTAGGAACCACCAGCAGACCTGCAGTCTGAGAGCGAAGTGCTCTGTTAGGAACATACGGGGTAATCAGAGCTCTGATATATGATGGAGCTTGATTATTAAGGGCTCTTTTAAGTTCAGATTGCACTACATTTTTATTTTTGCTTCCAATCTACAGCTGCATTAATGACTTTCAAAACAGTAGCCATGTATTTAAAAAGTGAGTGAAGTTGAAAGTTGCTATAATTGTTTATCTATACACTTAAACGCTCAGGGTAACTGCACATTCTGTTCTAGATCAAAACAAATGTTTTATCACCTTTATTCCCTCCAGAAATTAAGGAAAATGTTAAATTGAGGCTAAAATATTTTCTGCTGAACTCAAAAATTAACATTAAATCGTAAAGAAAAGCTTAGTTTTGACTCTCCTGAAAATCACTGCACTTATTTTAGTGTAATTTCTGAGAATGGGTCACATGTTGCATGGAGTGGGCCAAACGTCCGGCACCTGTGAACAGTTACTCAAGCCCAGGACGATTAGACTGCATCCAACTTCTGCATTTCTTGGTTTTTGCCTCAGAAACTGCGTGTTTGACTGCACCCTACAATCTTTCTGCTGGATCAAGATCCAGGAATCGGGCTTGCCGCTCCGACATGTTAATCTTGCAGATCTGGAGCTAAGAGACTACCTGCTTGCTGGTGTGTTTGGGGCCCATCCTGTCTGTTTAAATGTCAATTTCAAGGTTAATTCCTCTTCAGTAAAAGATAACATGGCCTCTTCAAGTAGCTTGACGCGTTGAAATTGGTCCGTGGTTCTTGCAACTTGATAACTTCTTTCTGGTGGGCATAAGTAACTCAGATTGCTCATGCCTTGGGCTGGCTCTGGGGCTGATGGGTAAAAGCAATCCTCCATGATGAGACTTTACCTTTTAACACCTGAAGCAGGTGTCTGCCTCAAGCGGAGGAGTTTAACCATCTTGGTGTCTTGTTGGGTGTTTTTCCTTTCCACTGTCGCTTCATGCATGCTCAGTATGAGGGATTGCTGCAAAGCCATCAACAATGCAGACGACTGTCCACTGTGGCTCTACGTTCCTTCAGGAGGAGTGAATGCTGCTTGGAGAGACTTGATGCAACCTTCTGGGTTTCTTTAGAGAGGAAACTTTTTTTGACCAATCTGTATAATCTGATTGAATTTGACTTTGGAATGTGCCTTGAGATGACATGTTTCATGAATTGGCGCGATATAAATAAAATTTAATTGAACTGAATAATATAATTACACAATAAAAAGGAATTGCTGTTCAACTCAAAATGTTAACTGTACTGTTATCGGTCTATGCAAATTAGATCATTAGTAACACTGAAAAATCAAAAAATAAACCAAAAGATATTAGTAGGCGCTTATGTACTTCAGTCTTTAATCAGAATCAGAAATACTTTATTAATCCCAGAGGGAAATTGTTGAAAGATAGTTTTCTACATGCAGCTTTACTACAACAGTAGAATAAAATCCTAAAATTGTGGATTTTAGTTTCAGTGTGCCACCCCCAAGAGTTTAAGTGTCCCCACCTGGGCCCCCCCTATGAAACATTTCTAGAGGCGCCCCTGCTTGTGAGTGATTGGCTCGGGAGCGCGCTCCAGGGACGCGCAGAGCGTCCTTGTGGTTTTCATGGCAACGGGGGACATCAACAGGGTGTCCGACAGCGACTGGACCCCTCCGGGTTTCACCGTCCCCTTCTCTCGGAGCGTTGCGGGGCTTTAAATGTCTGCTCGGCGGATCTCCTGCCGGTAATCTGGTGAGTTACCGGTTCAAGCTTTTAGCGCGCGGCGGGTTTACCTGTGAGGAGGAAGGCACGGCCGATTGAAACTTTAGATTGTTCCGCCATTTGCCTTCTGCGCCGCTTTGTGCAGCCATGTGGTTTCATTCAAACTTTTAGAGCGTTATAAAAAAAGATATAATAATAATAATCATAAACAGGCTAAAGCATATAGGGCTTATTTGATTTTGCTGTATCTTTGAAGTCTAGGACCCCCCTTTATGATAGACCTGCACCTGTTCACTAACGAGGTCTGGGTCAGGGGTCTGCAACCTGTGGCTTTTAATAACTTTGGCTACAAATTATATTTTTATTATGGTATTTAAATGTAGCTGGACATAGGCACCTGCACCCCTTGCAACCCCAAAAGGCATAAGCGCATTAGAAAATGAATGGATGGATGGTATTTTAATATAATAATGCAGGTTTTAGCAGGTTTTTTCTTGGAGTAATTGCTTTTAATTGTCACAACAGAATGACGCTAAAAGTGCAAGTAATATTTAATTTTAAATCAATATTTTTTTCATTATGTTTGAAACTATTAACATTATGTTTTTTACATCATTATCCACAAATAACATCCCATCCATCCTCTTTTTTAAAAAAAAAACCTCAAAATAGTCATAAAAGAGCGTTTCTTTAACGATGACGACATATCTCCTACAGTAGATCTTTATCAAAAATTATAACTTGTCTTTTTTTTTTTTTTTTTTTTTTAAAGGACAGGCAACATTTGTGGCTCTGAACGAGTTTAATTCTAGTGGACGGTAAGGAAAATGTCTCTTTAGACTGTAAAGGCTGCGGGCCTCTGGTCTAGGTTGATGGAAATGTGAGTCTGGACTTTGGACAAAGAAAAGATGCTCATCAGAGGGGAACGACTGGCAAACATGTAACTGATCTAACCCGTCAGAGCAGATGTTTAAAGCTGAAACTGTAATGATGAGCTTCGCTTTAATTCCAGAATACTTTAAAAATCCCAAAGGGACATTAAATGTTGATGTAGCTCATATTATGCAGCCGTCTTCAAGGAGTTGTAGATGTTGATGTTAGTGGGAAGGAGGGATCTTCTGGATCTGAAGAAGCTTCTCATTAAAGGCTGGGGGTGAGCTCTTATCGTTATCATGGTGCGAGTTTGGATTTATCTTTACAGCAATAAATACCAATTCATGATGTCTGAAAATCCCTAATTTGGATTTATGTTCTCCTCTTAGTTCCTTAAGAGCATCAGTAAATTCAAAAACATTGAAATATGATTCAATGTATTTTATTAATATTACGGGAATTTTAAGTGATGGACTGACACAAAGTACTGCATAATTTGGATTTTCAATAATTTCATAAATAGGAATCTGAAAAGAGTGGGGCAAATTTGTATTTAGGCTCCTGGAGTGTGGGCTTTACCAGCTTTGCACATGTAGAAGATTATTTTTTATTTGTCCATTCTGCTTTAGAAAATGACTGAACCTCAGCCAGAATGGATCAGAGAGTCTTGCCACATCCTCAATGGCCTTTGACTGGACCATTCTGACATTTTATTATTTGAGCTGCATTCTAGTTTAGCTCTGGATGTATTTCTAGGATTGTTACGCTTCTGAAAGATGCTCCTATCTCAAGTCTTTTTGCAGGATCTCAATGTTTTCTTCCAGGATTTCATCCATCCACCAGAGGGAAGCTTTTTCTTTCAATAAAACCGTCCTTGCCATTTTCCCACTGAAGCCAGATTTGTAGAGTTCACAACAAATACAGCAGGTGTCCTGTCAACAGACTCTCCCACCTGAGCTGTAGGGCTCTGCAGCTCCCCCAGAGGGACCATAGATACCTCTTAACTATTTTTTCCCTTGATGCTCTGCTCCTGTCAGTTTAGGTAAATGTAAAGGTACGCTTACAGAAGGCAATACTTCTGAAGCTAATTGGTTGCACCAGACTTTAATAAGAGATGTTAGAGTAAAGGAGGCTGAATACAAATGCATCGCCATTTTCAGACATTTACAGAACAACACATGTACCTTTTGTCTTACGGTTATGCACTGCTTTGTGTTGGTCCAGCTTATAAAATCCCCACTTAATACACTGAAGTCGTAACTTAAGAAAACGTGGAAAAGTTAAAGGTGGTGAATCATTTCACAAGGCGCCGTACGGCTGTGATATTACAACTTAAAGCTGCCACAATTAGCTTTTATTTAAACTAATTTCTGTTTGTGTCTTGCAGTCACACAGCAGAACAAGCCTGGATCTTGCCGCCCTGAGAGAGATGGAGAACAGCTCTCACACGCCGCCATCTCTCTCCTCCACTCTCGGCGGCTCTCTGCCCCTCATCTCCTCCCCACAGCTGACCTCGTCCAACCTTTCCCTCCCGCTTTCACCTATCTCGTTCCCGCCGTCCCCCGCCTCGCTTTCTCCAGCAACGGTGGAGTTTGCACACTCCTCCTCCCCTGTTTCGGACTTCGCCGCCTCTCACTGCCTCGAAGGACAAAGCACGCAGCGCCTGGGACAGGTGGACACATCCGACCAGGATGACCTGACTTGCCTAAGCTGGCTGCACCAGAGAGGCGACCTGCTGCCTCTGCAGCCTCTTGCCAAAATGACGTTGCTGCCCCAGCAGCAGGTCTGCACGCCTGGCCACCTTCCTCCTCCTCCTCCTTCTGTCTCCTCCAAGCCGCCGTACTCCTTTAGCAGTCTTATCTTCATGGCGATAGAAGATTCTCCTCAGAAGAGGCTCCCGGTGAAGGACATCTATGAATGGATCGTGAGCAATTTCCCCTACTACAGGACGGCCACTGGAGGTTGGAGGAACTCAGTCAGACACAACCTGTCGCTGAGCAAGAGCTTCCGTCGCATTCAGAGGGACAAGAGCCAGGTATTTGCACAACTTTTTTAGGGAAAAGAGTTTATATAATACGACTGAATCCATATAATACAGCTTTGAGCCCCCTGAGGTCTATTGAAGCAACAATTCAACAAGAAGAGCTAGTATAATGGACTCTTAGTGTTTTATCGTCTCTATTTGATGTGTTCTGGTTGTTCTATAGCACAAAAAGGTGGATTTGTGTGTGTCGTTGCAGTCAGTAGGGAAGGGGTCGCTGTGGTGTGTGTGTCCAGAGTACCGGCCGGCGCTGCTGGAGGTTCTGAGGAAGACCCACAGTTATCACAGCACCAGCACCAATCTGATCAACAAGCCCACACTGTGAGTACAACCAAGGAACTCTGTGAAGTACACACTGTTTCTTTTAACTTTGAGCTCTGGAACTAAAAGTTTACAATTATATATTCGTTATATTTATTTAAACTGAGATCGGGTCAAGCAATGGGGCCCTTGTTTATTGTGACGCTGAGTTAAAACAACCGTCACCATGTACGTGGTTCTCAACTGGAGACAAGATGGAGTGGGAGATGGACGGACGGATCACCTGACATGGGGCATTTTCCAGCACATCGGCTGAAAGAACGAGATCCTGGATACCAGAGGCTGAAATTAACGTCCTCTGTGGAGAGGCCGCGCGGCCGAGAGCTTAATTTTAGTTTCATCGGGTTATAAAAGATGCTCAGAGTAGGTTGTATAAGATGTAGCCAGGCCTGGTTGTTTTCTTACAGGCCTATTCCTTGCAGTGGCGCCTCCAGAAATATTTCATAGGGGTGGCCAGATGGAGCCACTTAAACTCTTGGGGTGGCACTGAAACTAAAAGCTGTAATTTCAGGATTTTATTCTACTGTTGTAGTAAAGCTGCATGTAGAAAACAGGCAGAATCAGAAAGACTTAAGTAAACGCCTATTAATATCTTATGGTTTGTAATGGTTTTCTGAAATTTTAATGTTCCTAATGATCTAATGTGCATAGCCCAATAATAGCAGATTTAACATTTTAAGTTGAACAACAATACATTTTTATTGCGTGATTACATTAAGAATAAGGTGTACATTTATTAATTTATTGGAAAACAAAACAGTTACTAAGGGAAGTAGATACTGACAGAAACAAATAAAAGTGCGATAGAAGCCAAGGAAGAGCGTCTGTCTTGCTGGCTGTGCATGATAGGATAAAATGCTAAACTGATGCTACTACAATAGACACTGGCCAGTGGGGTGGCCAGGACATGGCACAGGGGGGGCCATGGCCACCCCTGTGCCACCCCCTGGAGGCGCCCCTGATTCCTTGGAGATTTTTGTCACATATAGAGCACAACCAAAACTTTCTTAAAGTTAGATAAAATAAAATAAAAATACGATTGACGGTGAAAATAAATGTTAAACTCAATATAAGGTTATAAAAATGAAAAATAAGAAGAAGATGTCATACTGCAGAGAGTGATGCAACACAGCAGACAATTCAGATAAACTAATCCAAGTCTTTACGTGTCAGACAAAAAACATTATCCAGGTACCTGAGGGATCCTGTATGAAATCACCAAAATCCAGGGATATCAGGAATGTTTGTTTAATAGTTTTTTTCCCCCCAAAATGCAAAGAAAGTTAATTTATTCTTCATCTGCTGCTAAAGATAAGAACGTTTTAAACGTCTCCCCCCCAAAAAAAAAATCCAGCCTTAGTGGGGAAGAAATGGATTTTTGGAGGTTTCTATTAAATTATGTGAACATATCAACAAGAACATCACCCTGAACACAACACCCCCACTTTGAAACATGGTGGTGGAAGCATCATGCTGTGGGGATGTTTCTCTTTAGCAGGAGAATCTGACCTTTAGAGAAGAGAGAGAAAAAAGTCAGCCATGAGAGGGCATGTCGGGTGCACTCAATCTTATTTAGGGGTTTTAGGGTAAATAATAATAATAATTTAACATCATTGATCTCACAATGGAGAAATTCACTTCTGCATTTTAACTCATCCCCTTGGGGAGCAGTGGGCTGCCACTGTGCAGCGCCTGGGGAGGAATCAGGGATTAAGGGTCTTGCTCAGGGACCCAGAGTGCAGGCAGTGGGGATCAAACCAGGTACCTGCAGCCTTCTCAGAGCGCAAGCACACTGCTCTAACCACTAGGCCACCACTCTCCTAAATATATCTCTTGTAGCGCTTTATCAAGTCCCGACTCAGAGGACCCAAAGCACTTTACATGATATTCAGTCATAGTTTACTGCAGTGGTGTCCAAACTTTTCGCCTATTGGGCCAAAATTTGTAAATTAAAAAGCACTCGAGGGCCAAAAAAAATGATTTAATTGAATAAATAACCTAACCAAAAATACTTTTCTCTGCTCAACAAAATATGATCATTTTAAGAAAAGATATTAAACTGTATTTGGCCTATTTTATAAATGAATTCCACTCAAAGTCTGCATTTGAATAAAAGTCACCTTGTTTACGATGAAATTAAAGCAAATGTAAAAAGTGTGCTTAATAAAAGACAAACGTTTTGTTTTGTACCGAACATGCAATTAAGCAGTCAATTGTAAGATTTTAATTTGTCTATAATAAATTTACCCTAATTAAAATGAAAAAGTTTCCATCTGCAAAAGGCCACCAGCGCTGATCGGCCAAATCTCTCTTGAAATGTAGTTGGAGGGCCGAAACAAAATCAGCACAGGGGCCACAAATGGCCCCCGGGCCACATTTTGGGCACCCCTGGTTTACCGTAATTAACTTATATCCTTTATCTTGCTGTGTGGGCTCTGCAGGTTAGATGGGCCCAGCCTCGAGGTGCCAGCAGTGTGTGACACAGTGGAAATCTCAGGTCAGTATCAACGCAATTCATTTCAGTTCAACGAAAAAAAAAAAAACTTTATTAACCCCAAAGGCAAGCTGAATAACTCATGGCATTTTTAATATTAAGAGATATGAACCTACAGGTTTGTGTGCATTTCTTATGGACTGCAGCTCTTTGTCGGGGGAGAAGCAGCACCTTGCTGCATTTCTGTCACATGCAGCTTTTTCACCACGCTGCATTGTTCTTGTGTTTGTTTTCTGTTACCGTGGTTATTGCCTTCCTTCACCTTAGCAACGGCCTGCGGCAAAAGTCCACCTCTTTTTACGCCTAAATCTCTGAACTTTACGCCCAAATGTGCCCGCTATAGTATCTGATTACTGCGTTGGTAATCGTCCCTTCCTCATTAATAGGTTATTAAACATCATGGTTTTAATTAATAATCATTTTGTGTCCTTCTTTGCCTCACACAGACACTCTCTCTCACGCCCTGCTCCTCTCGAGTTCCTCTCCTGACATCCACACGACTTTCTCCGAAGACATGCTATGCCCTGTGACCCCAGACCACGAGGAGCTGATCGCCATGGAGTCGACCGAATACCAGCCGAGCGACGACGCGGAGAAGGACCCGCTGTCCGACAGCGGCTACATCGAGCTGCACTACTACGAGTCCGACCAGTGCCAGTACCTGGTGCTGCCGGGCGAGTCCGACCTGGACCTTGAGACTGTGGAGATCCTGCAGCTGGACGTGGAGGCCCAGGAGGCGGCCGGGTCCCTGCTGGACCTGGCAGGTGGTGGATATTAGCTCGCGTCACATTTAAGGGGAACGTTTCAGCTAATAACAGATCTACAAAGGTTTAAATCAGACATGTCCAAAGTGTGGCCCGGGGGCCGTTTGTGGCCCTTGTACTGATTTTGGATGGCCCCCCAAATACATTTTAAGAAATGTTTGATCCACAAGCACAGGTGGCTGAATGCAGATGGAAACTTTTTTTTTAATTAGGGCAAAAATTATTACAAAAAGGTAAAAATCTTACTTTGAAAATATGATGTACAACAGAAGGCATTAATCTTTTAATAACCACACATTGTCTTTAATTACATAATAAAAATTAGCCATGACATTTTATTATGCAAATGCAGACTTTGGTGCATTAAAATAGGCTTTAAATTAATTAAAATTGGCTAAGTGTTTTCAAAGAGCTGACCCAAATCCAAAAAGAGTTCAGTTTATTATTATTATTATTAATGATAATAATAATAATATGTATTCATTATGATTGAATGAGTCAAATTAAATCATTAAAAAGTATTTTTGCAAACTGGATGACCAACCTTTAATACAAAAATACAAAAAAATACAAATAAAACTTTTTAGCTGTGGATTTACAATGATTTACACAGTCATTTCCTAAAGAAAACCTAATTAATTTGTTTATATAAAATTATCATATTTGTGCGAGCAAGTAAAAAATTAAAATCGTTACTTTTTGGCCCCCCGAGTTCCTCTGACATGACAATTTTGGCCCACCTGCCAAAAAGTTTGGACACCCCTGATTTAAATCCACAGTGTTTCCTCCTGAGGCGTCGACAAGTCCCTGTAAGTTGTATTATCAGACTGGGCATCCACATGTATTCAGGCACGCTGGACGCCCAAGCTGACCTCATCGTTAGATCATACCTAAAAAAAAAGATCAGAACAAACATTTTTAAAACCAAAAGTGTTAAAAGATCATTTTTACAGTATTTTGCTGTAATTTTTTTGACAGATTAAGGTCAACCTCAGGGGTGGAAAGAGCGCTTCCAAACCGCGGCGGCTTACTGTTGCGTCTTAGTTATGGTTTCTTATAATCAAACCCGGAACTTTAAACAAATAAATCCACAAAAAGAAAGGATCAAGGCTTACTTGCATAAATACATTTTCAAATATTATACAGCTATATTTTAATAAATTAATAATTTTTCTGTAGCCAGTTCTGAAATGTGTTTAAAAAATTTCAGGAATAAAGTATATTTAATTTATTATGGTATTAGAATCATAAATGTATCCAGGAAGTAGGGAGGAGCGACAGAGGAACAACAGTACGATTGTTAGTAGTAATATTTATTTCCATTAATCTCCATTAATTTTTTTTCTCTTTTAACTACTAACACATTTAAGTTATTATGTTAGCTAGAATCGATTCAATGTTTATGATGTCATGTAAATTTTTAAATCCCAGACTACTTTGTTCGTGCTCATTTTAAGACTTTTAACCTAAATTGCCTTTAATCAATGTTAGTTTCTTTGTAAGTTTAATCCTACCACTGCCATTTAAATAAAATGTTTTATGTTTCAAGTTAAACAGAATTTTTGTTTGTAAATTCTGTGTGTTGTTTTTCTGTTCTTGTGAATAAAATCTTTATTTTGTTCCATCAACATATTATTATTATTATTATTATTATTATTATTATTATTATTATTATTATTATTATTATTATTATTTCTTCTCTTTTTTGATAATCTTAACATTTTCTAGAATATAAGCTATGATCTAAATACAAAACCACCAAAAGAAAATTATAAGACCATCTGCTGCTATTTAAACAAAAGTATTTTATTCTTAATGGTAAACTGAACATCTGTCTTTTAAAATGTAGTTTTGTTTGAAGCATTAAATGACAAAATCACAGAATAAAACTAACACAGTGCTGTTCTAATTGTTTTTTTTCCCTTCAAGTAATGCATTTTAAACTAAAGAGGGCAACTTGTGTCCCTTCTGCATTTTAGTTCCACTGACATTCATTTCAAAGCAAGGCACATTTATTTGCACAATTCAGTACAAGGAGAAAGCAAAGTGCTTTACATGATTAAAACATAAGAAAATATAAACAGAATAAGAGCAAGTTGGAATAAATAGAAAGATTTTAAACAAAATAAAACAGGAAAATGGAAACTAAAAGCCAATTTTGAAAAAAGTTGGACTACAAACATGAACTAATGATGTTTCAGTAAAACAGTTTAACTAGAACAGTCGAAGGCAATCCTAAACAAATGTGTTTTTTTAATCTTGATTTAAAGGAACTCAGGCTTTCAGTACTTTTACAGTTTTCTGGAAGTTTGCTCCAGATAAGTGGAGCATAGGGACTAAATGCTGCTTCTCCATGTTTGGTTCTGTGTACACACACACACATATATATATATATATATATATATATATATATATATATATATATATATATAAATATATAAATATATATATATATAGATAGATAGATAGATAGATAGATAGATAGATAGATAGATAGATAGAGAGTCCAATGAGCCATTGGGGGGCGCTATAGTCACATTTTTGCTGACCACTACTGTTTGTTTTTAAACGTATATCCGTTGCTAGGATACCGCCACTGTCACCACTTTGAAAATCCTTCAGATATGATTTAAATAAACGCAAAGTACCCGTTCTTAGTTTGCATTACCTGGTTAGGTCGTTGCGTAAACGTCACTTTTACTGAAGAAAAAAAAATAAAACAGCAACTACATTTCCCAGATCTTACCAAATGGAAAGGGGCGTGTAGTTTTCAGACGAGCTCAACTGGAGGCGGGAGGTCACACAAAAACTGCATTTCCCATGTGACATTTCGCAAGCCGAGAGGCGGAAGTGGGCAGTTTTAGTGGTGGAAAAAAAGTTCTCATCGCCGTTTTCGTGTCAGTGTAAAAAGTTGGTCGTTTCTTGACTCCTGGGTGTCTGCCGACGCTTCTGGAAGCCTCCAAAGACGACGCGGCACCGTGAAACGTCAGCTAAAACAAGCAGGTTTTGTTACTTCTCACTTATATTTGTTGACGGCAACATTGTTCGGGGTTGGTTGGGGGGGTCAACTAGTTCTTTGTTTTTGTGTGAACATTCGCTGTTTTCAGCCGTCACGTTCGCTCGGCTGTGCAGAGACTCGGAACTTGCCCGCCTTTAAAAGTGGATATCTGTTGAACTTCACCGCCCTAAACTCGCCCGGCCAGCCGCTGGGTTTGCGCGGATGGGTTTATAAATACTGACCGTGAAGTTAAACGGCGTGCAACCGTCTGCATCACATTCACCGCTGAGAAATCGCTGGCATGCCACCCTTCCAACGCCACACCTTCAAGGTGCTCGGGCTTCACCGGGAGCAGGGAGTGACCTCCTCGGCGCGATGACACATCGGTCTCGGCTCTTGATTGTAATCGTTTGCCGTGAATGTGGGACGGTTTTCGCAAGATGTCTCCCAAACAATGCGCTCTTTTGAGGCAGAAAGCAACATGACCAGATTAGTGGAGGGCATGCTAAATTCATAAGCTGCAGGCGGAGCAGCATGACCCGCCCGCAGCCAGAGCCACACAGAGCTAAACTTTGTGTTTGATGGATTTGGTTGACTTGCTGGAATAGTATTTTAGTGCCTTCAGAGGGCTTTTGCAAATACCTACTGGCTAAAAACAGGATGCACGATCAACTGAGTGATGATTAATCTCTCAGCTCCTGAAACTATTTCTCTGAAGGCATAAATTTCACATACCTGCTACATTATATATTTTGTTGTTGTTGTTTTTGGGTCTTTTATCGTCCAGTTTTAACATGATACCGTCCTGTTCATGAAAATGTTGCTTTATTACATATTATTTATCCACAAATAGCCATTTGGGATGCGTCGTCTCGTCTGTCTGGGAGTCTTTATAGGATGAATGGCAAAACATGTATAATTAAGACAAGATAACATGGGCTTTATTGATCTCACATTGGAGAAATTCACTTGTCACATCGGCTCAGTAATCAATAATCAGAAGAAGGTGCCAAAAGTAGGACAATAAGAATAAAGATACAAAATAGAAATAAGGCAGAGGATGTCTTATGTACATTCACGGTGACTTATATACATATGTATTGACATATATTCAGGATTAATTAAATTAAATCACAATAAGACAAAACAAATATAAAACAAGGGCATTGTTGAGTAAAAAACGAATCATGCACTCGGTTGAAGCCTTGATAAAAGCGATTGCACTGTCCTGTTAAACCTAGAGAGGATAATAAAGTCTTTTTTTTATTTTTATTTTGGAGATCCATACACACATCAATGAGGCGTATAATTGGAAAGCAGACTTGCCTGATTCTAGAGATGCAATAATTATTTTGCCAGACATACGATTGGGTCAGTTTTTTAATCGATTTATCAAATCCTGAAAGAAAAAAAATTATCATAACTACTGTTTTTATTTTAAATGTCACAGCCGTTAAGAAGAGAGTTGATTAAAATCTGAATCTTCAGGTCAGACCTTCAGGAAAACTGGCCAGGAAAAGTCTGATCGGTCCGTCTCTACGGCCTCAAAGACCAAGTGTGCCGGTTATTTTTAAACAATACAGGTTTAATTTGGTAAATCCATCAGTGCCTTGACGCTGCAGTTTATCTTCTGCATCATAGTAATGTCCAGTTGCATAACTAATGATGCTTTAAGTGTCGAATCCTTTGCAAAGCGCAGTGCAGCATCGAGTATCATATCCTGCTTTTTGAGAGGCAGTACACATTCATCCATTCATTTCAATTATATCACCATATGAGTAAGATAGCAGCTAAGCTCACTTTTACCCTTCCAACAATTATACAATTAACAAATTTTTTTTTTAATAAATCATAAACCGGTGTTAACTGTAATTTAGGAAAATATAAATGCGTAGACAAAATATTTGAGATATCTAAAGAAACCAGATGCCAACTATTAGTGATTTTTTTTTTTTTTTTTTTTTACACTTATTCAGTGTTTTCATGTAGAATGTCTTAAATATGGCTGCACAATTAATCGCATTTTCAATATAATCGCGATTTAAAAAAACGCAATTTCCAAATCATAGAGGTCTGCAATTTTTGGCTATGTAACAATTAGGGAATTAGACGCGTCCATTAGGTGTCGGTAAAATGTTTGAAGTGGGTTTGCCTCCACATGGAAGGGAAGACAGTTGCAGCAGTGAGATAATCTAACTTTATTACTTGTTTTAGAGTTTATATAATCATACAAAGCATTAAGTACAGGTCAATCAGTTTATTACATAGACTTGCTTGTTGGTTGGAATTTGCACTTTATGTTCAACAAGGATTGATGTCCAATTAAATTAAAAGCTGTTCTCTTGAATAATATTCTGATCAAGAGAGACATTAAAAAATATTTTTTAAAATGGTCCTTGTTTAAAAACATCTTTATTTAGAGGGCATTTTTGTTGCTTGTGGTTAATGCAGAGAAAAGTCAAAATTGCAATTTTGGTTGAAATATATTGTAGGCAGAACGCAATAATTTCTGCTCCGAGTTTAGATGCTGTGGGTGTTTTAGCAACTTATCCGCACGGTGAGGAAACAAATTGATTCGTTGTTTGTATATATTTCAAAACACATGATAAATTAAACTGGGGGGGGGGGGGAAATCGCATAAATTCGCAATATTAAGAAAATAAATCGCAATTAGATTATTTTCCAAAATCGTTCAGCCCTAGGCTTAATGCATATTAAAAACAACGAATAGCTTAACGTAGGAGTCCAGCTGATGTTTTTATTTTTTTCTTCTTCTCCTGTTTGCAGGATGGGGAGTGAAGGACACGCGGTGCAGATTGTGGACGTGAACAAGGACGATCACTCCTTTACGTTGAACACGGAGGCTTTAGCTCAGATCCTGCTGGACCCAGAAGTCCGAGACAAACATGTGGTGGTTCTGTCGGTGGCCGGAGCGTTCAGAAAGGGGAAAAGCTTTCTGCTCGACTTCATGCTCCGTTACATGCACAGAAAGGTGAGCCTCGGATGAAAGAGTATAATCTCTTTTAGGGCGGCGAGTTTTGATTCTGACTGGTTTCGCCAGAATCTGGGAAAGCGTCGATGGGTTGGTATGGGATGAGAACACGCGTGTAACGTGAACGCCCAGCTCTGCTGCAACATGCGACCAAACCTGTTTGCTGAAAAGAAATAATTGAGATTTTTTTTCTTGCCGCCTTTCATCTGAGGTTTATTCGGTTTTTAATAATTCCTCTGGTTGGTTGATGTGCTCGTTTAGCCAGCATCGCTCTGATCGCCACTGAGAAGTGCTATTGATCTTGTTTTCCTCCATTAAAATGTTTCCTGTAGCGCCATTTTTAATCTGTGCCTTCCATTACATCTTTGGACATTAAACCGAGCTGGTAAGTGGGGAGTTAATTGGAACTTGAAAGCTCTGCTCTCTGCTTTGTTTGTTATAAAACACTGGAAAGGTCTATTTATAGCTCGGGGTGTAATAATGGTTGGAGCTGCAGGAAAATGGAGCACAGAAAACCTTACCAGGGATGTTTCTGCTCTTAAGTGAAGCAGAGGTTTTATTTTAATACGTCAGATCAAATTCGATCCCTGTCAATTCTATTAAAGTTTGACAACTTGTGTTTTCTGCAGAGTGACGATAACTGGCTGGGTCAGGACAACGAGGAGCTGACTGGGTTTTCTTGGAGAGGCGGATCGGAGCCGGAGACAACGGGCATCCAGCTGTGGAGCAAAGTCTTTACCGTTCAGAAGAGCGATGGGACAGAGGTACCGACGTCTTCCTCTGTACTTCCTCCTCTATACTTCCTCTGTACGGTTAGGAGCAGAACAGCCATCACTAATAAAAGTTTGATTTTAGATTTTGGTTTAAACACATATTAAATGGAGCAAAGGAAAAATGCTCACTGCTCAAATATTAACAGTAAATGTCTAAATTAAAGAGGAAAATTAGTTATGCGACAGCCTCAGTCATGTTCGTTTTTACTTTTGCTCTTTGTTTTTGTAAAATAAACATTAGTAAACAAATGCTGTAAAACCCTTCTGCCTTGGATCGGTTCCCTGTTGTACCTTGGTATAGGTGCAACTTAGTAAATAAGATTATCTTTGAAAAGTGAATTTAATTTTGTAACAATTGAAAAAGTGAAAATGTAATGTTATTAGATAGATTGATTTATTACAGACTTACTTTGGATGATTATGGCCTACAGCCAAAGAAGGTGTAGTTTCTCCATAAATCTGAATATAGCACTGATAAAGGATTTAAAAATAGAAGGATTTCCAATATAAAAATGTCATCTAACAGTATGTCGTTGTGCTGCAGTCATTATGCTGTGGCTCTGCTGAGGTGTTTAGGACAGCCGGGCTGTTTTAATGCCGACCCTCAGCTCAGCTGCACAGTCGGCTCTGGTGTCTCTCATCTTACTCAAACCTTCTGGGTTTCGGTCTGGCAACTGTTCTGGCCAATCGGGGCCCCAAAATCATATTCTGCTGTAATAATACGTCAGTTTTTGTTATTGTTATGAAAAAAAATGGACGTCAACGGAATAATTTCGTTATCGTTGACGAAAACAACGCTGGTAAAAACCTTTCCACACTTATCCGGGATTCATTGTCAATTCTGGCGACTTGGCCTTGAGCAACCAGTAGTCAGAGCGCTGCTGTTTTTAAAGGACGTGGAGGCCGATCCTCCTCGGCGCCTTCCAATCATCTGCAGATCAAAGACCCAATCATGTGTTGGAGGACCGAGCTGTAAACACTGGGGAGTTGGAAACGCAACTATCCAGAATGTTTTGATTCACATCACCAGCTGGAACGCTAACTCTCTGTTATCCGAACTCAGTTATCGGCAGACAACATTCCCCCTGCTACAGAGGAGAAACAAAAAGAACACAAGCACATCAGGAAATGATTTCTGGTTTGTGGTTTTCCAAAGTGGAAGTTTGTCAAGTCGGCCATAAAACCAGCAGAAAATAACAAACTAAACAGCATCGAGCACAGAGGAGAAAACAGAGAGACACAAAAACATTGCCATTCCATGTGTGTCAGGAGTTTCTGAAAAACTCGGGAGAATTTTCTCCAGACTCAACATGCCAGTAAAGTTAAAACCTAAATACACTCTCAGACAAAAACGGGTTCATCCCAAAGACAGAACAGCCAAACCACAGCTGAGCGGCGTTGTGTCTACAGTCCAATGCAGAGAGGACTGCTCAGACTCCTACATTAGAGAAACTAAACAGCTACAGAAACACATGGAGCAGCGCAGGAGGGCCAGTCCACTTACAGCTCAAGAACAAAGGGTAATTTTTGATGACAATGATGTCCAGATGTTGAACAGGGAGATCAGATGGTTTGAAAGACGGGTGAAAGAAGCCATCTTGGTCAAAACTGAAAAGCCATCTCTAAACAGAGGGAACTCCCCTGTGTTTACAGCTCGGTCCTCCAACAAAGAGATTACATCAGCATCTCGTCATGATTCAGGTGACCAAGTACTCGACTCACACCAAGCAACAACTTCTAACCACCCAGGACAGTGACGGCTGGGTCAATGATTTGCATCTGACTTGGAAGGCGCCCAGGAGGATGGGCCTCCATGTCCTGTAAAAACAGCAACGCTTCAACTACTGGTTGCTCAAATTCGAGCCGCCTTCCTTCCATTAAGCTATCCATTTCCTGGATAGGTTAATGATAAATGGCTTGTACTTGTAAAGAGCTCTAACAAGTCTGATGACAGCAAAGCGCTTTACACTACAGTCGTTCACACCCTGACGGTGGTGAGCTGTGTTAGTAGCCACAGCTGCCCTGGGGCAGACTGACATCTGCGCCACCACCAGCAGGCAATCTGAGTGAAGTATTTTGCCCAGTGACACAACAACTGAGACAGTCAGAGCGCAGGTTTGAACCCGCAACCCGCCAGGACAAACTCCCTAACTCTGGCGCCACCGTCAGTGTTTGCTGTGGCCACGACCCGGATAACTTTACACAAAACTAAAACTATAACATTTCTATCTGGAAGGCCAAAGAGCTCAAAATGAAACAAATAAATAGAATATTATGAAATAATTACTTACTTGAATCAATTAGAGATAAATATGCATAGTGACAATGAAATTGTGAAATAATTGAATGCATATAAAATTATCAGCTCAGTATTATGACATATTTTTCATTCCTCTTTAATGATGTAATATAAAAATGTATTTCCTCTATTTTCTCTCAACAAAATAATTTATCTTTGAGGCATTATTTCATTCCAGGAGTATTTATTTTTTTATTCTATTTCAAAATGTTATTTTTCTTTTATTTCATAATGGTGTTTTTTTTTTTTCCCCAACCTGCTCAGCGGGTTGTTTGTAAATTATTTGCATCTATGCATTTGTCTGACTTCCTTGCAACACTCAGCAGCGAATGTAAGGCTTTAGTTTATCTTAACCAGCAAAAGATAATCAGAGCGTTTCTTACATTTCTTTGTTACTAGTTCTTTAAAAATAAAACCGAGCAAGAAATCCCTCTTCTTTGTGGACGATCCATTGATTGTAGAAATATCCATAGGTTAGATTTCAGGATAGATGTTTTGATTAATTCCTTATGTTTAGTAACAATCTTTATTTAACTAAACTGACATTAATTACAGTAAAATCATGTAGAACTTTAGTCAAACTCAGCAGAAAATAAAAATGTCTGCTGTTCCGCCTCTCCCCTGTAGGTGGCGGTGGTGTTGATGGACACTCAGGGGGCGTTTGACGACCAGTCCACCGTGAAGGACTGCGCCACCATATTCGCCCTCAGCACCATGACCAGCTCGGTTCAGGTAGGCGTGCTGCTTTGGTCGTCGCCGATCAGCCGGTCATCGCTGAGCACTCTGACGTGCTTCCTCTGCTCTTCCAGATCTACAATCTCTCCCAGAACATCCAGGAGGACGACCTGCAGCAGCTACAGGTCAGTTTGGGTTTGGTTTTATTTTTCACGCCCCCTCAGAGCTGCATCGGGTTCAGAAAAGCTTTTTCTGAAGGAGCTGTTTGTGTCGCTTGGTGCCAAACGTGTGATTCTTACCAAGCTCCTTCACATCCGCATCTTATTGTAGGACCGCTGTCGATTAGTTTTTCATACAAAGAAATAACAGCTTTGATGCCTTTTTAAGGACAACAGTGCGTGTTGTATCTTATTTTGCTAAAGAAGTTGGAAACCAGCATATTCAGCTTCCTGTCACAGAATGAGAGGTACTCTGGAGTCCAGAGAAAGAGGAAATTTGGCTCCATAGTTTGGGATGTTGTGGAGGTTCAGGTTTGCTGATCCAAGCTTTGTTTTGGTTGTCAGAACCCTTAATATCTGAGGAAATGGGCCAACTAAAAGACTCAAACACCGTTTAAAATATTTTATTGCATCTCTGTTACACATGGCAATGTTTCAACCTCTAACTCAAACAGGATTTCGTTTTCCATCTAAAATATCCAGACCCCTCCACAATGGGAATGCTTTATTAGGGGATATTAAATTAATGGAAGAAAAGTTGCACAAGATTATGAAGCAAAGCCCATTCAAGAGTTTTGGAGGGATTCGTAGTGCAGGGACTGAGGTTGGTGTTGGCGCTTTAAGAGCCATTTAGGTCACAGACTACAACAGAAAACTTGACTGGACTGTTGCTCAGTGGTCCAAAGTCATTTTATATTAAACATTTAGATCATTCTGGTGCCTCTAAAGACGATTGTGCTAATAAAAAGGCGAGACACCAGAGGAACAAGGCAGATGACCTGAAGGTTGTTACCAGAGCAGCCTGGGCTTCCTTTATTCCTCCACAGAACCAGCGGCTCATCACCTCCGTGCCACGCCGCATTGATGCAGTAACGCATGCAAAACGAGCTGAATTTTGAGCTTTCGTTAGCTTTCAATTACCATACATGCAAGTTTAAAATATGAGTCTGCGTCCTTTTAATATAAATGTGAGCTCCACTTTTTGAATAACTGACTGAAATGTATTATGCTGCTGATGTTCTTAACTTATTCAGACTTTCCTGTTTAGGTAAATCTAATCTTTTAGAACAAAACCATCCCACGTGCTAACCTATAAACCTCACTTAAATATAGTCAGGGATGAGGAAAGATGCTGGAATTATTGCCAATAGTAGAAAATCATGAGGTGTCGTCATTTAAAATAAAGTATTTTCTTAAGAAAACATAAAAAAACCAACCATATCTGACTTAACTGTCGGTACGCTACAATTGTGACTTTTTATTAAGCATGATTTTGGTGTCTTCTCCTCACAGCTGTTCACAGAATATGGTCGCCTGGCCATGGACGAGATCTTTCAGAAGCCCTTTCAGGTACCACAAATCCCGTTAGCTGAAAAATGTTTGTGCCTTTCTGTTAAATATGTAGATTTTTCACCTCAAACGCTGTTTGCTCTCCTCCTACAGTCGTTGATGTTTCTGGTCAGAGACTGGAGCTTTCCCTACGAGTACGGCTACGGCTTCAAGGGTGGCAACGACTTTCTGGATAGGAGGCTGCAGGTACCAGTTCACAGGTTTTCAGTCTGGAGCGTTGTTTTAAAAGCGCCACAAAGTTGTTAAAGCGCTGTGACGTTCGTTTTAAGGTGAAGGAGGCCCAACACGAGGAGCTGCAGACGGTGCGGGAACACATCCATTCGTGTTTCACCAAGATCTCCTGCTTCCTGCTGCCCCACCCGGGCCTCAAGGTCGCCACCAACCCTGCGTTTCGGGGACAGCTCTCTGGTGAGACGCTCAGATTTTTAACTTTAACTTGAAGAAAACGCGCACTATGCCGAGCGTAGGGCTGGGCGATATAGAAAAAAAGCTTATCGATTAAAAAAAAAAAATGCATATTGATCGATATCGATAATTATTGAAAATATTTAAAACCATATTTTATGTGTAGCTCTGCCTGGACATTTTATGATATTGCTAAATGATTTGATTTAAATAAAGAACACAAACACAGAATTCCAATTAAATCTTTATTTAACCAACTTTTTTAACCATAACAGAATTTTTTTTTTAAGAAAAATGACTTAACTTTATATCGCGGATCAAGAGTGGCAGGCAGACATATCCATCACTATGAAGCACGTTACTGCATGCGTTATGTCCTTATGCCGCTTGGACGCTTTGTCATTTTATCACAAAGAAGGGAGCCCAGTTTAGCTGCTGTACCTGCTTTGTTTTGGAAGAAGTTCCAGAAAATTACGACGACGCGGAGCCGCAAAGCTCGCGCTGCTGCGGGTGTGAGCGGCTTACGTGATGAATACTCGTGGGTTGGGTTACCAGACTCTGCTTTTACCGGTTTCTTGCAAATTTTACAAATCACTGGTTTATTTCTATCAAGCTGGCAAACTAGTAAAACCTCGTTTTGGGACCGTTTCCTCCGCCGCTCCTTGCTGCGACATATTCACATGCTCTGTGTTGTGGTTTGAGAGGGCGGAGCTTAGTGACGGCGTGCCGACTGTAGCATGGAAGTAAAACTGTCTATCAAAGTTTTTATCGACCCTATTTTTTCCTATCGCGCCACACGTCTATCGATCGATATATATTGTTATTGAATTATCGCCCAGCCCTAGCCGATCGTGTTTCTGAGTTGTTGTTTTTTTTTTTTTTTTTTTGTCGTCAGAAGTGGCACCTGAGTTCAAAGAGTACCTGCAGAAACTGATTCCTAAACTGCTGCATCCGGACAGCCTGGCCGAGAAAGAAATCAACGGCAACAAAGTCACCTGCAGAGGCCTGATGGAGTTCTTCAAGGTAAAATCCCCCCCGGTCTTTGCTCTCCTGCTGGGTCTGTCACTTCATCTCATCCTGCCTTGTTTCTGTGTTTCCAGTCTTACATTAAGATTTACCAAGGAGAGGATTTGCCTCAACCAAAGACCATGCTCATGGTACGTGCGCAGACATTACGGAGCTGAACGGGGAACGTCCGCGTGCTTTCTGGTTGTCTCGGCTTGTTTTTACCTCACTGTGAGCGACGCGTATGTTTTTGGTCCACCAGGCCACAGCAGAGGCCAACAACCTGGCAGCCGTGGCAGCAGCTAAAGACCAATATCACAAAAACATGGAGAGGGTGAGTTTGGTCCTGCGTACGAAAACCACACGGGGATTTTTTTCTGGCTCTTCAGCTCGTCTTTGTGTTGTCCTCATCCTGCTGTGTCCGTTTGCCTCCCTGGCTAGGTCTGTGGGGGGGACCTGCCCTACGTGGCTCCAGAGACCCTGGAGGAGAAGCACAGGTTTTTCCACGGAGAAGCTGTCCACACCTTTACATCCACCAAGAAAATGGGAGGACAGGAGTTTTGTGATCAATACCAAGCTCAGCTGCAAAGGGAGCTGGAGGAGATGTGGGTGTCGTTTAGGAAGCACAACGAGGTAGAGCTTGTTTGTTTTTTATCACGCACGAGTCGGTTGTCTCTGAACGTCAAGTTTGATAATTTAAGTCCGTGTGTGACTCTCATGAAGCCATCGTTTCTGAACTGTATGTTAAAACAGGGTGCTTGCGCAAGTCTTGAAAGTCTTAATAAGTATGGAATTTTGAAACACTGTTTTCCAGACCTTGAAAAGTCTTGAATTTTGTGTGAAAGTCTTAATAAAGTATGGGAAAAAAAATGTATGGAAGAATTTTACAGTACGCTCAAAGGCATTGTGAAATGAGAAATAGGAAGGTAGGCTATAAAACTATAATTTTACTAACTGGTCACGTACTGTATTAGCCTAATGAAATCAAACACTTGTTTGATGTGAAATTCAAACAAGTGATTTTCATGTTTTGAAACGTTTTCATCAGTAAAAGCATAATTTACTGTGAATAATGCATTTGTTCATTGAATACTAGCCTATAAAAATTAACATTTCTAATAAACAGTTTGTACAATCTCAACCAATGAAGTAGGCAGTAGGCACACAAGTATACAAGTGCATAAAGTTTCCAGGTCTTGGGGAAAAAAATATCAGTTTTAAAAAAGTCTGG
>NC_046383.1:7633503-7808480 GCF_011125445.2 Fundulus heteroclitus
TAACGCATGTTGGTCACATGCTTTTATTTTGTGAAGGTCTGTTGCTGCGGTGTAGGGGTTTGAATCAGAACAGTAGGTGGCGATAATGCGCCAATAACCTCGCTGTCAGCCAAGCCTCGGATTCAAAGAGGAAGAAAGGTGCTGGCCGGAAAAAAACACAGCTGACATGCGGAAGGCGGTGTTTCCCGCAGGTACCGCGAGCGAGCTTAGGCGGGGCGAGGCGGTGAGTTGGCGGCCGGAACAAGTTTTGTGCGGAGCGGAGCGGGGGGGGGGTCTGCATCGACGCCGTCGGTGAAGTCGCTTCTCGTTTCAAAGTATCCATGTATTTTTGCCTGTTTTTCCCCTGCCATTCACTATATGCGCGCGAGAAAGCAACAACAAAAAACCGCGTGTCAACGTCAAATAAACGCAAGCATATCGAGTTAGCAAGCATTTCAGTTTAAAGTTCTTCCAGCATGGAATATGACAGAAACAAGTTAGTTGTAACCACTGCCAAGTTAAACTTTGGTATTGAACATAAAATGGTAATGCTGCTCCCTGCTGTTACCTCAGAAATTGCCTGTTTTTGGTAGATTTTTTCCCCATAAAGAGAATTCCCTGTCAGTGGCAATAAGCTTTAATTTATTATTATTGCTATTTTTTGTTTTACATGTTTAAGTTGAGCTTTACACTAAATATGTGTTACTGATAAGTGCTACAAATGTTACAACACTTTTGTTCATATGGCAGCAGAACATTAAAATAAAAGTGCTCTTTACACTACTTTTGAATTCATTCTTGGAGTTTGTAAATACAATGCGATTAATCGCGATTAATCGCGATTAATCAGTGCGATTAATCGCGATTAAATATTTTAATCGTTGCCCAGCCCTAGTATATATATATATATAAAGATTTGGTTTTAATACAGTGCCTTACAAAGGTACTCAGACCCTTGGAGATTTTCTTTTTAGATTTTGTCTCGTGTACAAACAAATACTTCATTCTAGATTTATGAAATAGACCTACAGCAGAACATAATTGTTAAGGTTAATGGGAAGGAAAACATGGTTTAAAAATAAATTATAAATGTGGAAAAGTGTTCCTTTTTATCCAGCCCTTAATAAAATCCAGTGCAACCTCCCAGAAGCTGTTTAATTAGTGAATAGAGTCTAAATGTGTTATTTAATCTCGGTATAAATCCAGCTGTTCTGTAAAGGCTTGTTGAACATTAGTGAAGAGGCAGGGGCTAAACTGACGGTCCAGGCAAGGAGACCATCGACCAGAGAAGCAGCCAAGGGCCCCATGGTAACTCTGGAGGAGCTGCAGAGATCCACAGGATCTACAACATTAGTTATGCGTTCCACAAATCTGGCTTTTATGATAAATGGGCAAGAAAAAAAAGACAATGTTGTAAGAAAGCCATAAAGAGGTCCCATGTAGAGCTTGCCACAAGCAATTCAGGAGACGTGGTAAACATGTGGAAGAAGGTGGTCTGGTTGGATGAGACCAAAACTTCTAAACATTTTGATCATGTAAAGTTCTCGTGTGGCAGAAAGCTACCTGTGCTCATCGCTCTGAACGCGATTCCTGCAGTGAAATGTGGTAAAGGCAGCATTACGCTGCAGGAACGCTGGATCAAAATTCAGTTAAAGTTTTTAATTTCTGTTCAGAATCTCTGGATCCAATCTGCCTCCCTAAAGGTATTATATGATGCATGAGTGTCTGGGTGTACTTCTCAACATTGAGGACACCATTACTCCAACTTCTTTTGCAGAAATGCAGCCCCAAACATCACTGTTGCCTGCAGAAACTCATTATTTTACTGCTCTGAGATCTTTTGGCGTACAAACTGAGTTCTGCTACAGCCAAAGATTTATAATTCTGACTCCTCGGTCCAGAACACCAGCTTTGTTTTTCTGCGCCCGAGTTCCTGTGTCTTTGTGCAGCGTTGAGTCACTTGGCCTTGTCTCCTTATCGGAGGTATGGTTTTTTGGCTGCAGCTCTTCCATGAAGGCCACTTCTGTCCTGACTTCTCTGGGCAGTAGATGATTTTTGCCCATTGTGAGTTGATGGCACTGCTGGACATCTTCCAATTTTCATTTGCCGCACCACGTTTCCTTGGTTGACCACTGAGGCTACAATCCGAGACGTTCCCCGTTTCACACCACGTTTTAAAAAAAAACATCTGCTTTGACATATTTGTTCTGGGAGAGACAACGCTGATGGGCTCAGTCCTCCCATAATGTATGACCTTTGTCATGAAACTCTTCCTCAACCTCGCCTTGGCTGTTCCTGGTCTGGTTTTATGCCTCCTTCACAGCTGTTTCTGTTATTAGGCGCCCGCCTATGCATTGAAAATGCATGGCGGAGCCTAATACTATCCACCTAATAAGGGTCCATCACCGTTAATACAGGCCGAACCGTAGGGTCTACTCCCACACACTATACATCAAAACGTTCGTCTCGACGCCGTGAAGCGGGCTTTTTGTACTTGACGCCATTACCAGTTACCCTGGCGACAAAATTAATCAAAAACCTCTTCTTCAACACAGTTGACCTCTCCATAATTCGGAGCTTTGTATGTCACTGGTCTTTGCTACAGTGGGCTAGGTGTTTGGCTGCCAACCAAGAGGTTGCAGGATCAAAACCTGGTGTGGCAATTACATTTTTACCCAAAATTTTATTTTCCTTTGGGTTTAAATAAGTATTTTTGAATTTAAATAAATACATTTCACCATTTTGATGCCTTTAACATTGTTATGCACATATTTCATTTTTAACGTCTTCAACACAAGTAACATCTCCATAATTCAGAGCTGTGCATGGCACTGGTCTTTGGTACAGTGGATTTGGTGTTTGGCTACCAATGAAGAGGTTGTAGGATCAAAACCCTGTATGGCAAATTCAGAGTTTTACATTTTTACCCAACATTTAGTTTTCCTTTGGGTTTAAATAAGTATTTTTTAATTTAAATCAATACATTTCACCATTTTATTGAAGCTTTTAACATTTTTATTCACATTTAATTTTTTCTTGCTACATTGAAGTATTTAATCGTGTTTTAATAACATCAATTTTCCATGCTGCTTCGATGCAGACCTTCTCCTGTCGGCTGGTTTTGATGAAGACAAATCCTTTTTACTGAGAAGATTTGATTTAAAATCCCCAAGCAGTAAAAGCCTACATCCAAGGAACTCGGAAGCTTTGCCTTTAACAGTTATACGCACCACCAGGCGGACGCCTTCTTTAATTTCTTCAAAAATTGAATGTTTCTAGTTGACTCTGTTTCAACCAGCATGTGACACTGATGAGCATTAGCCCCCGTTTGGTGTTGCTAACACATCTTGCTCCAATCCTACAGAATCATTGACGTTTTCCAAGTGTACCTGTCAGAAATAGATGCTGGTTTGAAGGCAACTTGTTTTAACCATCTTCTCTGTTTGATTTTTCAGGCTACAGAGATGTTGAACAAGTCGAGAGGAGCCCCCGTCAGTGTCAAGAAGAAATCCAGCTAGAGGACCAAAGCTCAGCAATCTCATTTCCTAGCAAGCGGCACACAACGCAAGCACACTTTCAGCACTAAAAGCCTTATCATCCGTCAGCCACATTGGCCCTGGCTGACAACAACACGATCCTGATTCACCAGCATGTCTGTTACGCAGAAAGCACAACCTGCTACTGTCCAGGTCCAAAGCCTCCTTACAAGTTTACAGGACTTAACAGATAGGTCAATGTTTACCTTTTAAACCTCATGAAACATCCAGTTTTCTATCGTCGTCTCGTCTTACTGGGCTGAACGCTGACGAGACACCGGGTCATTGTAGTCCGTCTTAAACATAGCTCAAAATGCAGCTTTAAAGCTTTTACATTCTTGCCTGTTTTCTTACAGCTTTTTCAGATTTTTCTCCCATGTTCTTCACAGCCTCAAAGCGTTTCTTCTCTTTGTAGGTTTGCTTTATGATTATTACAAGCTAGCATTCCTAAAACGATGGGCGGGAGGAAAAAAGAAACGCGCTTTCTACAAAGAGAAATGCTGCAGATTTTTAAGAGCATTGTGTAATTGTTTAATTGAAACTAGTTTGTTTCTGTTAGACCCATGATGGAAACATGTTAAACACTATAGAATAAATAGGATGCTGGTTAGGATCGACTCACATTCAACGGAAAAAAAAAAAAAAAAAACACTTCTGGGATAATATGGTTGAATCACCAGCAAACGAATGCAAATGATCAGTCAGCCAAAGAGTTAGCTTTAAGGGTTCTAATATGTTTAGATTGTACTGTTGTCTCTTCCTCTATAAACTCATATTGTCTGCAATAAACTCCAGGAAATATACAAGACCCTTAATACTGAAATAAAGTAACTGAGCACAAAACAACCAGGATGTTTAAACTGAGCAAAACACGAAGTAAGCCTGCAGTAGTTGGCTGTGGCGGCTTCTTTCTGATTATTTTCAAGTGTTGTGATTGCAATTCTACTCAGTAATATAATATTTATATTATATTTATAAGCTGTAATTTGAGTTTTCATAGAAACTGGGAAGCAACACTAATACATCTCCGTTGTGTCTTAGAAAAAAAAAAAACACGTTGGTGTTTTTTATCTCCAGGTAAACATGATCATTAAGCTTTCTCCTGAAGTTTTGTTACGCCTAGGAACCAATGTAAATATATCAGCTAAAGCTTGAAACGTTCTTCTTCACAGTGCGGCAACATTTAGGCCGACTGGCTTGTTCTGCATCTGCCGCTTGACCAAACAGTTTTGTTTTTCAGTCTCCGCAAGCCGGATTAACTTGTTTGTTCTGTTTGGGGCCTTTGGGCGCTTCGTACGGCAAATCAAAAAGGAATCTGGTGGTGGATTAAAGGGCTGTTATTTGCTAAAATGTCCTCCATTCCTGGATTATTTTTTATAGGTATAATGGGATTGATGAAATAAAAAAGAAACATTAAGTATTTTTAAAAAAGATCCATTGTAGTGTGTAATGACAGCCACAATGTGCACTTTAACACCCAATCATATATCGTGCACTCGAACACAGAGTGGAGGCATGTGAAGATTAAAATTAGGGCTTTATTCTCAAATTGAATGCAGGAAACAGTTTGTGCTAGTCTGAAACATTCTGGCTGAGAAGTGACTATAGAAATGTTAAGTTTTCACCTTATGTGTTCTTTGCATTTCTCTTGTCTTTTTTTTTTTTTTTTTTTCCCACAAACGGAGGGAATTTGTGGATGTCTTCAATTAGTTGTTATTGCACTTTGCCTCCTCTTTGGTGCTTGTTGCACACAGCTCATTCCAAAAGTGGGAAACAAATGCATGCAATATTGTAGTAACAGCAAATGTAACGATCTCCTGCAGTGATTAGATGACCAAGTTAGACATAATTCTGTTTCATAAAGAATAAACAGAGATTTACACAGTTACTGCCACTGCCCAGGCTGGTTTTGTTTTTTTGTTGTCAGTTTACATTTGAATTTATTATACAGGATGATTCATACAGACATTGAAAAATTATGCAATTGAAACTAAACATTTGTGCACATAAAATTACTTTTTAAACCAGAGTAAACCATTCCTGGTTTACGTCTATTATCAAACATATTTTCCTTTGTTGATGCAAGAATGAGCAAAGAGAATTTCCCTAACCTCTTCAAATACAGAAGTTCACATAGTGCCTTGGAAAAGTATCTGCCCCGGGATGTTCACCTGCAGTGGCTTGCAAAAGTATTCACACCCCTTGAACGTATCCACATTTTGTCACAAACATAAATATATATTTGTTGGAATCTTATGCAAAAGATCAACACAAAGGGATGTAAAATTGTGAGGTAGAAAATAAAATTATACAATTATAGATGATTCATTTTTACAAATAAACTGAAAAGTTTGGTGTGCAAAAGTATTCAGCCCCCTGTTCGCTGAGGGAAACCAATTGTCTGATGATTGCTAATGACTGAATAGAGTCCATTTGTGTGTAATCTAATCTCAGTACAAATACAGCTGCTCTGTGAAGGCCTCAGAGGTGAATTAGAATATTGGGGCGCAAACGGCATCATGAAGTCCATGGAACACACCAGACGGGTCAGGGATAAAGTTCTGGAGAAGTTTAAAGCAGATTAGGATAAAAAAAAGATTTCCCAGGCCTTGAACATCTCACGGAGCACTGTTCAATCCATCATCTGGAAATAGAGCATGGCACAATTGTAAACATACCAAGACAAGCATGTCCACTTAAACTTACAGGCTGAACAAGGAGAGCACTGATCAGAGATGCAGCCTAGAGGTCCATGATGAATGACTCTGGAGGAACTGCAGAGATCCACTGCTCAGGTGGGGGAATCTGTCCACAACTATCGGTCGTGCACACATGTGGTCTTTATGGAAGATTGGCAAGAAGAAAGCCATTGTTAAAGGAAGACCATAAGAAGTCCCATTTGCCAGAAGCCATGTTGAGGACACAGCAAACAGGCAGAAGAAGGTGCTTTGGTCAGACGAGACCAAAATTAAACTTTTTGGCCAAAATGCAAAACATGTGTAGTGAAAGCTTCACTCTAAACACCATCCCCACTGTCAGATATGGTGGTGGCTGCATCATGATCTGGGGTGTTCCTCTTCAGCAGGGACAGAGAAGATGGTCAGAGTCGATGGGAAGATGGATGGAGCCAAACACAGGGCAATCCTACAAGAAAACCTTTTGGAGTCTATAAAGACATGAGACTAGGGCAAAGGTTCACCTTCAGGCAGAATAACAACTCTAAACATAAACTCTGGGCTACAATGAAAAGGTTTAAAACGAAACATATTCATGTGTTAGAATGGCCTAGTCAAAGTCCAGACTTAAACCCAATCAAGAATCTGAAAACTGCTGCTCAGAAACGCTCTCCGTGTAATCTGACTGAGCTTGAGCTGTTTTGCAATGAAGAATCAACAAAAAGTTTCAGTCACTAAATGTGCAAAGCTGGTAGAGACATGCCCTAAAAGATTTGCAGCTGTAATTGCAGCAAAAGGTGGTTCTTCAAAGTATCAACTCAGGGGGCTGACTAGTTTTGCACAATGTCCTTTTCAGGTATAATTTTCTTTTTACTTCACAATTGTATGCCACTTTGTGTTGGTCTTTCACATGAAATTCCAATATATTATATTCATGTTTGTGGTTGTAATGTGACAAACTGTGGAAAGGTTCAAGGGGTATGAATACCTTTACAAGCCACTGTATATTGTTACATTACAACCTGTAATTTAAATCCTTTTTTAATCTTATGTGACAGACATGCACAAAATAGTCTAAATTGGTGAAGTGAGATGAGAAGAAAAATATATATAGAATATTTCTGCAACCAATTACATTTAAAAGCCACAATTAGTGAAATGAAGTCCACCTTTCTGCAGTCTGTTTCACATGATCTGTCAGTTTAAACACATTTTCTGAACGGTGCCACAGGCTTTAAGAATATTTATTGTCGTTATGTAACCATAATTAAATGACACCGGCTCAGCATTCATGCAGATTCATGGAGACACAAATCAAGACACAATGTTCAAATAGTTGAGTGAACCAACAATATCTCCTGAGAAGCTAAAAAGTGCAAATAGTCCTTAACAAAAATTCAGATGTTCAAGTTAATTGACTAGAGAGAAAAAGACAAGTAGCAGTCGGTTTCCAGGATGATGTAAAATACTGTGCCGTTGCATGAATGCATTAGACAAATAGTCCCAGATAACTTAACAATGTGCAAATAATCATTAGCAAAAATGTAAATCTTCAGTTAAAGAACTGCAATTTGGATGGATGTCCAAACAAATACTCGCTGAGACGATAAGTGTGCAAACAGACATTAGCTTGTGAGAGACAGTGTAAATAATTTTCAATCGGATCAAGAAGTTGTGGAACCAGTATTATGTTTGTATACATGTAACAGATTATGAATTGGGCTGGTTGTTTTTTTGATTCTCAGCAGGGGGCGATAGCCCTCACAGCTTTGGGATACAATATTCCTGAGAGGCTTTCCTGAAGGAACTAGAACAAGAATTGCTTTGCTGGGGTGGGTAGGATCTGTAGACAACATCCCACAATCCCCGGTGCTGACCTCACCACCCATGCTAAATCTGTGCAGCCCCCATACCACACTGTAAGTCTGAGATGCTGGATGCTTTCAATTATGGCTCTATAAAAGTTTATGAGCAGCAACAACATTAATCTAGAGGATTCACACCCTGAAGACCAAGGAACTCTCCAAACAAGTCAGGGATAAAGTTGTTGGACAGTACAAGTTAGGGTAGGACTATAACAAAAATGTCTAATTATAGCTCTTAACTCCAGTTCCCTGACCTTTCATGGGGTCAACTGTAAGAACTCTGCTGGAGCTGAAATGAGCTGCTGTCCCGTTTTACACGACAGAAATGACCACGGATGATTCTATTAAAATCCAGGTCTACAGCTTTCCGAAAATGAACGACAAAGTGTGCACTCTCTTCTCTCCGGACATTTTCATTAATTTCTGTGAGGTGGACTGTGCACATATATCACGTCATGCAAAGGATTGTGGGATTCCTTACAGCTCCTTAGCGCCGGTAAGAGGTAAGACGAGGTTCCTATGCTTTCCCTACCTCCTTCCTTACTGACTGCACTATTCGGACAGCACTTATCATGGCGACCGCTGACTCACTTCCACTTTGGCTAAAGAGTCCTTACCCAAAAGACATATTTGGATGGAGCCAATTTGTTGTTTGCTTCACAATTTTAGAAAAAAAAAATACATCTTCAAAGTTGATGGTGTGTTCTGTGATTGATATGGTGTAAGCTCTCAATCAATGCTGAATCCAGGTTGTCACGCAACGAAACATGAAAAACGCCAATGGGGTGAATACCTGTGCACTGGCCATACTACTATGCCATTAAAAAGAATTAAGAAAGTCCAAACGATAGGATACGTCTAATAGGTTAATTCACTGCACTTTAGTTAAACAGAGGCACACCTGTGCATGTATTTTAAAGCAACACTTCAAACACTGACTTGTGTGATACCATGGAGAAATCTAAATATGAAGAACTGTGGACCTACACAAGTTATTGGGTACAACTTCCAGATGCCCGAAGGTGCCAAATTAATATGCTCAAGCACACATGTATGTGCAAGTAACTCAAGGGGAATATTGAAACATTTTAGTGTTCAGGATCTAAGAATAAAAGCAAAAAAAAAAAACTTGTGTGATGTTGAGGTAACTGAGAATATTATATAATAATATTGAATTGTTTCAAGACAAATAATCATTCTTCCATTTGTCTAAAGACAAAGGAAGAATCCAGAAAACACCTAAAATCTAGTTCCATGAATGTATGTATACAGCTTTTATACAATAAATTAAGAATATAGGACAGAAAATAGATATTTTTTTCATACTCATCCAGCCCTGGAAAACATAAATTATCCCCATATTTTTCTAGACGTTGTAGGAACCTGAGATTTGGCCTCTATCAATTATTCTACCAGGCTGAGGGTAAGATTGTATTCAAGGACCACCAACCCATTCTCAAGTTTGGTCAGCTCAAGTTGGGAATGCTTACACAGTTTATAATGAATGTTGCCATGTTTCCATGCTGACATGCTTACTGTACTGTCTCTTATTCTTATTTTTTGTTTCTATATTTTCTTTTCCCCATTTTGTGTATCTGCACGCTTCTGTTTTGCTGCTGGCACAATTTCCCACAGAGGGAGAATAAAGGATATTTCTATTCCCACCGCCTGTCTGTGCCTTTATTCTTCCCAGGGATGTTGAAGTGTTTGTATCCGTTTAACAAACATCTGAATTCAGTGAGTCATCCTTGTCCCTCATCATCCGACTCCCGGCCTTCTCCTCCTGCTAGGTATCTGTCTTTCCTCCTCCTCCTCCTCTTCCTCCTCCTCCCCTCCCACCACCACCACACCAGGATTCTCTTTAAAAAAAAAAAATCCCGTCCAGCAAATTTCGTATCCCATGTTTCCTTATATGGTGTTCGGTCGCCGTGGCCTGGCTCCTCCTCCTCTGCGCCGTGAGCGATGCGCGTGCACGCGAACGCCGCCGTTCCATTCCCATATTTGGAAGTGAGTGCAACAAAAACCACACAAAGGGGGAGGAGAAAGGAGGGGAGGTGGAGGATTCCCTCCCACCCCTAAAATCCTAAACGCCTCTTATCCATTCCCTGACTGGCAGCCGTGTGGCTCTGACAGCGGAGAGGTCCCTTTAACCATCAGTCAACCCTCACGCCATTAAAAAGATAATTAATTGCGCGTATTCACTTTGCAGAATGTGTATATAACTGATTAAACCAACAATTATACACATACTTCTTAATAATTGTAAGTTTATATCAAAACCCTAAATTAAAATAATGAAAAAAACAGACAAATTAAGGTCATTAGGTGTCACGTGCCTGGCAATCGCAATGTAATTTTTTTTTTTTGCAATTACTAAAACCATTTACTGCTTACATATTGATTTACCATGAGGTTAAATTGATTTTGCAGTTTTTAGCCTGAACATTTTTATTTATATTGGAATATTGCAAGTTTAGATACAAATTAATATTTAATATTAAAATCCTTGTTTTAGATACAAAACGAGAATTCTTATTATGTAATTTAAAAGCGAAAAATAATATTCTTATTGCAGGTAGGTATACAAAAAAAAAACATGTAATAAAATATTTTAGTATATATCAAACATCAAAGATCAAACCCCAAACGAAGCAGGCGGATTATGACGGTTTGTGCACACGCGCTCGTGCAAGCCGCTGCAGTTGAGGACGCGCTTCTACGCGCGCTCCCGCAGCGTATATAGACCATTCGTCATCGGCCCATTCAATTTCTTCCAGACGCTCCACTATTCCCAGCTTGGACAATGGTAGGTTTTCACGACGGTTTGGATAACGTTTTAAATGACATCGCTGCGCCCGTTACCTCCAATCGGTTCGTTTTGAAAGAATACGGCGGGACCTTTTTTATTATTATTTTTCTGTTTACTGATGTTTACTGTGTTGGTCCAACACAGCAAACCGGTTGGTTGGCTGCCGCAGCAGAAGCCACAGTTAGCAACCAGGGGCCAGCTATGCTGTCCGGGTGCTTTAGCTAGTGATGCTTTCGCCTACAGCACTGCCACATTTATCGCGAATTATTTCGCTCCGGTGAATAACCCGAGCGGGTTTGTTTTGTTTTATTTTTATTTATTTTTTTTCCCCCTCAGGAGTGGTCTAAGGGGGCAGATAAACTACCAGCTGCCCTAAAACTACTGGCGCCATTTCGGCCGTCTTCGTGTGCTTCGCATCTGTCTCGCGCAGGGAATTGTCTGGGGTAACGTCCGCGGCGTTGCCATGGCGCCGCGCCGATGTTTTCGCTGCATCGTGTTTCCGCCGCTTCACCTCCACGCCGTGAGGGCGCCTCGCCGGCAGGTGCAGCGGCGCCTCGGGCATTCAGCGGCGGGGGTTAGCCGGGCTAGCTCTCGGTATGACTGGGCGCTAGCTGAGATTTCTCCTTCTTTGTCTCCACACCGCCTCTTCGCTTCTCGGTATCGGTCGCGCTCGTACCGCAGATCAAGCCATTCCTGGTCCTTTTGATCCCAAATCGAGGTGTAGCGTGTTCTGCGTCAACGCCGTGTTATTAGGTGGTATTTATGTCTGTTTGGGCAGTTTTGCCTTATAAAGCCAGCCACCGCTCACATGTGCTGCGTTCATGGCCCCACCCTGAATTTGGTGCAAAGACCATTTTGTCTCCTTCAGTTTTATAACAGCACTGTAATCCTTTGCTCGATGTGTGCATACTTTTGTTTTATTTTTACCATTTCTTCACATTTTCTCTATAAAACGTCGTATAAAATAACCAGTTATGTAACAGCATTTTTGTGGATGCGCTGTGTTAGCAGAGGCTAAAAGCTGACTGTCGCATCTTGTTTTTGTAGCTGCGCACCCTGCCAGTAACCTAAAGGCCCATCACATCCTTGCACATACACCAGGCCATGAGGCCATTTAAATGCCTTTTTAACCAGTGCAGCTTCACAAAAATGGGTAAATGATGTAGATTCGTAATGCATACTGTAGTGTGTATTACATGTGTCCTAAAATATGAACATCTCACTCTTATATTCTAAAAGATGCATAGCTGAGGTTTTACAAATAGATTAAACATAAAAATATCCACCTAACGTAAACAAAAGATTGGTGACACAATTATGTCACCTTTTGATTCATATTAAACGCTGAGTTTTAAGTTTTTCCTCATTTTCCATACAGCATTACTATATCGCAGGGCTAAATGTAGCCAGAGCGTATTTTTCATATGAAAGAAAAACGATCGATCACTTATTTTTACTTGTCTTGCCTACCCTTCTTGGTGTTAGTCTTGATGCAATTACGCTTACTTCATATACAAGATGATCCTGCTGTTTTGCCTCGGCACCTTTCCTGTACCGTTGCAACAAAATCGTTTCCAGATGTCTATTTGATGATCCAAATCTGAATGACTATAAAGAAAAAGTCTACATTGACACTGTGATTGGGTCATTTAGTCTGCCAGAGATCAGAACCGGACCATTTTCCCCGTGACTGGTTCCGACCAGGGATTTGCAGATCAAATACTTAAGTTGAGTTTTTCTGGGTTTTTTCCTATTAAAAAAATGATTCAAAACTAACATCACCCACCATTTATGTCTGAAAATGCCTCAAACTCACCGGCATTTAATGTAGTAAACTGAATACATATGATTTACTGGTTCTCAGTCCCCCCCTCCCCAATTATCTTAAGGGAATTTGTTTTAGATAGCAAAAGGTTTCCTCTTCACCCCCCCCCCCCCTCCCTCCTCTGTGCTATAATGTATATTATACATTATATAATGGAAATAATGTAGCATTTCCTTCACTTTCTCTTGACTTCAAAACTATTAACCCTTTTATGTAACCTGCAGCAATTTCCCCCTCTATAAAGAAAATAGAATTGGTGAACATAGGAATTGGGTCACCTGAAAGAAAATGGGAACTCTTATCGATTAGTGTATCTATCTAGAACCATAACGTGCTGCAGGTTTTTGGCTAAATGGTGTCAAACATCGTCATATCAGTCGACCGTTGGTTCTGAAAACAGTACATTACATTTTACAACTCGATTCCCACCCCTGAAAATCAAAAATAACGTAAAAATCACTTGGAGTTTTTTGTGTGTAGAAACATTGACCCTATTTCATACGGAGCTGCGTTTTGCTGCCCGGTCGGCATTATGTTGAAGGCCGACGTAACAAGCAACCGTAAAGAGTTTCAGTCTGAGACCATAAGGACTTTACTGACAGAACTGCGCTCAACATTAGAGCGATTATGATCGCATTTTAACTACATCTGGCGACGAAGCCTTTGCAGACTCAGGCTGTGGTTGTTGAACTTTGAATTGTGCAGCAACATTATAAATAGTCGAGATTAGATAAGCTGAGGGCAGCGTGACGGTCTGTCGGGGGACCTCTTTTGTCCCCCATCCTCCAACTCCTGACTTTACACCACCAGCAGAATGTTCTTCAGTTGTTGGATTAAGAATATTGTGTTAACGTTGGCAAAGGTGTGAAAATAATAAATAAAAAAAACACAAATAAGTGATTCTGTCTGCCAATCAGTTGCATGGTTGGTTTCTTTAAATTACCAGATGGGATTAATATGTAGTATTCTTAGTCCTTTAGTAGTTTTGGAAGTGGGTGTTAGAGAAGGGCATCGCTGCACAAAGACCAAGTCATAAATATTCAGGAAGTGCTTACTTATTAACCGGCTGTTTTCAGTGGTTGGCTGGTTAATGATTCCTCTTGTATTCCCTGCTATCTCATGCAGGCTTTTAACACCCTGAGCAAACACAGGGACATGCTTGTGCTGCGCTGCAGTCTGGATCTTTTCCCGTCTTTCCTGGCCTACTTCCTTTTTCATTGTGTTTTTTTTTTTTTTTTTTTCCCACTGACGTGTTGTTGTTAGATACAAGTCTCTGCCTGAGACAGCATTTTCTCCAGATAAAGTGGCCTAAACAGAGTCAGAAGACTTTATGGACCGTTTCTGACTTAGCAATGTGACTAATTTGAATTCAGATTTTAAACAAAGGATTTATTGTTTGATTTGTTTATTTTTTTTTAGACTGAGCTCTACACTGGAATGCCTAATTCCTGACCACAGCCTCGCCCACATGGTCATCCTTACTGCAGGAATGCATGACTCCTGTCACAAAGGAGCTTATGTAATATTTTATTATATATATTCCTAATGAGAGTCACAAAGTGTTGACATGCCTCATCTCATTGGGTCTAACAGACCTTTTTTATTTATTAATATTATTATTATTAGATCTATTGATTGAGTCATCAGAGTGTTTTAATTGCACTACAGATAATTTTTGGGCTGTTTTTTTTTTACATATAAGCTCTATCTGCGTTCTACCGCTGCTAACGGCCGGTCCTGACCACACCTTTCGTGCTGCAGCCCGTCTTATCAGTCGCTGCCATTAGGAGGATTCTTGCAGCGTGTGATGGTCACATGCTGCCCTCTCAGGTTCCTCAGCTCCACGGTGTCTGTGTTCGCTGCACTTCAGCAGTCACAGCTGGCCTGTGTGAAACTGCAGCAGCCGCTTTACTGACGTCGTTACAGTCCAAGGCCTCATCGGCTGCCCGATGCTCTCAAGATTAAACAAACCATCGGTTTATTGTCATATAATTGGGTTGATGTCATGTGCCAACTTCCAAAGTCCTTGCTGTGAGTTTGAGCCTTAAAAGACAGTTTTTAAAGATCAAGGAAACCTGTGTTTGTATTTAAAGTTTGGAATCAAGAGGTTGTGGCTCCAGATTTGTCTTTAAGTTTATATGTTTGTTGGGGAAATACGCTGATTCGGCTTTTAATGCCGAGGATTCAGCTTTTCTTTTTAAGGACTAACAAGATACAAACTCATATGTTTACACTTTATTGTAATTCATGCGAAGTATTAGGGCTGGGCGATCTATCAATTTAATTTTTGGAAAATCTGGATTAATTTAGCCAATTCACTCATTGGGTTTCCATGGAGAGAACAGCAGCAATGTTAAATATGTTTAAGAAAATATATTGTAAAGAGGAAACTTTTTTTTTTAACCATAAGACGAGACACTTTAATTTATTCATTTACATTTTAAGTTAGTTTAAAGTTACACAGTTGAAGTAAAGCCTGTTCTTAGTTCATTGTGTAAAACCACTAGCAGCAAACATTTAGTTATATTTTCATTGTTTACTATGGCAGGGTCGCCATCTTGTTTTATAAACATGTTTCACAGCTTGTATTTGGTGACACTATGGATTTAGGTCAACTACCAGACGAAACACTTGACATAAATTTTTTATTATTTTTTTTATGTCTTTAATATCTTTCTGTGAAACGAAAAGAAGGAAAAAAAATCCATTCATCGGATTCTTGACTGAGGTGGAAGTTTTAAATCCAACAAAAATGATGATTAAGAATAAACTGCGTCAAACAACATGCTGTTTCTTGAAGCAAAACGGTAGATTTCAGTTTGCTTTCATTTATAAAATGCAGGAATGTATCAATTTTTAGTTTAGCCTATAAGAGGGAAAGTTTTGACATTTGCAGCGTTTTTATTGATGTTGGTTTAATCTTTTGGTTTTAATTTTTACAATAAAAGTATTATGGTTCTCCGATAGATATGAATCCCACAAAAACGAAAAGTTTTTGATCTTATCCCGTTATGCATCAAAGTATGTATCACTAAAATGTATTGGATTTTCTTTCTCTTCTCTTTTACCCTCAAGGAAAAATTTACCAATTTTCTGCCATTTTAGGTTCTTCATAAAACAATCTGTCAGATGGACCGATCAGGCTTTTCTGTTAACGATTTCCGATTATCTTTGATGCTCAACATGGCACTTTTGAATCTTCAACAGATTATCTTCTGATTTTTTTATTTTTATTTTTTTATTTATTTTCTCCAATGTTGAGAAAACGTGTGTTTTATAGCTTTGAGTTTCTTGGGAGAATTGGTAGGCTTTGTATAACTGCAAGTTACAAAAGCACTGATTGGCTGTGACCTTTGCCACGATCCGCTCTACGTATGTTTAATAAAATAAGGTCCTGTTTATTCTCCACGCAGGCCTCCGGTGTGAAAGTCACAGATGAAGTCATCGCTGTCTTCAACGACATGAAGGTTCGTAAGGCTCAGGCAAACGAGGACGAGAAGAGGAAGAGGAAGAAGGCTATTCTGTTCTGCCTGAGCAAGGACCTGAAGAACATAGTTCTGGATGAGGGCAAAGAAATCCTGCTGGGTGACCTGGGAAACACCGTCATGGACCCGTACCAGGACTTTGTGAAGATGCTGCCCCCAGACGACTGCCGCTACGCTCTGTACGACGCCACCTATGAGACCAAAGAAACGAAGAAGGAGGACTTGGTCTTTATCTTCTGGTGAGGATTGTTATTGTAGAAAAGGTCTGAGTTTCTTAGAGGCGGATTTATATTTAAACGATTTCTCTTCCAGGGCACCGGATAGTGCTCCTTTGAAGAGCAAGATGATCTATGCCAGCTCAAAAGATGCCATCAAGAGGAAATTTGAAGGTGAGCAGCCGACTGGAGCAAATGTGTATTTATGCAACATCAGGTTGAAAGGACGCCGAAGCAGTTTGGTGACGCAGTTTTACTTCTCTCACTGCAAAAAGGGAACTTAAGGTCAGTAAGATGTTCTTGAAATTAGTGCATTTGTCCATGATTTGAGCAGGTAAATACGATTATCTGCCACTGGAATGAGTATTTTGACCCTTAAAATAAGATAATTAGATATACTGCACTTGAAATAAGATGGTGGAGATGAGTTTGTCCTATTTTAAGCGCAAAAATCTTATTGGTGCAGATAATCTTATTTACCTGCTCAAATCAAGGACAAGTACACTAATTTCAGGAAAATTTTACTTTTTGTTCCCTTTTTGCAATGCTCGACTGATCCGAATTGCAGCATTGTGGGGCTTTTTCAAACTTTCTGCGGCTGTTTGGATTTTCTCAGCGCGTTTTCTCCCCCTTTAATCCATGAACCTGCATGTTTGGTTAGTTTGACTCTGAAGTCAGTGCATAGCTGAGTCCATTCTCACGTGGTGGACTGACAGCCATGCGCGTTCCCAACCAGGAATGAATGCATGAGAGCCGCTGGGACTCGTCTCACAGGAGAGGTGGATGTGATTGGGTCTGGAGAGACCAGCTGGCTGAAATGGAGGTCAACCAAAAGGAGAGACTGGCGGCCATTTTGGCTCAGTGGCGATAAGAATTGTACTTTTTGAATGGGGACGTTCTGAAAGCTTTCTCCCAGGCCTCCCGACCAGCAAAGGCTCAACTGCATCGTTTATATAAAACGTTCAATCATACGGTTCCTAAAGTTTCAGGTCCTTTTAATTTAGCGGCCAGAGACAATGGACCTTCCTGCTGATGTGTGACGTGTAGAGAAATCATCTGTAACAACATTGAGAACTCGTTAATTACTGGTAGCCTGTCAGTTATGAAGCAGGTTTAGAAGAAACTCCTTATTTCTGCTAGCGGTGAGGGCCATCGCCCCCTGGTGGTAGACTGTGGTCCTACATCTGTTATTCCTTCGGTTCCTCAGCAGAGGGCGACAGAGTTCGTCCATCAAAGATCCATCAGATGTTACAATCAAACGTCAAATATGTTGTAGTCCATCATGTGTTAAAATCACTTTGCTGCTGTTGCCTATTTTGTACGCGCTTCTCTCAGGAATATCTAAATGCACATTTCTGTAAATGAAGCCTCAAATGATTTCACTAATCACCTCATTACCTCATTATTTCTCTCCCGAAGGACGACTAGTCCATGTAACAAGGCTCACAGCGCTGCAAAGGGACTCAAACTCTGAAACAAACTGCTGATCTTTATCATCTTTAATGTTTTGCACACTATAATAAAAAAATAAACTAACCTTTTGTTCATTATGTGGGCCTGAGTGTCCAAACAGAAATTTGTCCACGGTAAGACGTGGTGACAGTAAAGAATGAGCCCCTAATATCAGCTAATATCTGGTCAGGATTCATTTGTCACTCTTAAAGACATTTGCCAAAGAATTGGTTAAAAATAGGGCTGCAGGAAACCATGTAATATCAATACTATTGCTGAATAATATTATTATTATTATTATTAAAATTAGTATTTTCAAATTTTTTCTTTACCAATCAGTTAGCTTTCGCATCATGGCCTCTAAAACATCAAGTATGAGCACCAAAGTCTGTGAAAATCCATTATTTACATGCAGGTGCCTCTTAAATAACCTACGTAATATTTCATTATTGCTGATAATATTTAACATATTGATGGATGATTCAGTGATTGCAATCCAAGGTGTTGTTTAGCTCTGGTTGAATATCTGCTGGAATCAGACGTCGTACCAGACAGTGGTGTTTATTTCCCCCCCCCCCCATGATTAAATGTGTTTTTTTCTTAGTCTACCGTATTTAAAGAGGGCGATTAGGGCTTTTCTGACTGTCGTTTTCCTCGAGGTCAGAACTGCAGACTCTGATCTTAAGTGATTCGGGTTGTTGTTTTTTTTAAGGACTACAACATAAATGGTAGAAAATGTCTTCCATCTTTTTTTTTTTTTTTTTTTTTTAGAGGGTTAATAGTTATAAATCCATCAGAAAATAACTAAACGTTAGTTGGTGAGATTTTAAAGCAGCCCTTCAAATGACTTTCTTGTGAAAAAATATTAATAATTTTGTCTAAATATCCAGAAAATTGTGGACCGTCACAAGTCTGGTCCATCTTTCCTGAAGATGCCACAATTATATATATTCAGATTATTTAATATAAACATCATGGGGATGTCCAGCCATCATGCAGCTCAGGAAACAAAGACTTTTTCTCCCAGAAGAACCACATTGGTGGAATAAAACGTGAGAACATCAAGAGTTGTGAAGATATTGGAGCCAATCAACTGACTTTATTGATGTGGGGAATCTATTAATTTTTCCCAATAATTATAAAGATGCTGACATCATCAGTGGATAAAAAGCAGACTGCACTGCCCTGTTTTCTGACGGCTCTGTATCTGTTTGGGTTTCAGGCATTAAGCACGAGTGGCAGGTGAACGGTTTGGAGGACCTGAAAGACCGACGCACCCTGGCAGAGAAGCTCGGCGGCTCGTCAGTAGTCACCCTGGAAGGATCTCCTATATAAATATGACTCTCCTCCGCCGCTCCGGCTTCTACCGAAGCCTCTCAGACACATCTGTTGGGTTTAGCTGTTCATTCCAGTTTGGCGTGGAGAAAGGGGGCAAAAGCAGAGCCAGCGTGGTTTGTGGGACTTCTGGGGAGGGCTACAGGGGGTGGGATCAGGGATCAAGTGACAAAGAAAACTTAAAAAAAAAACAGGCAGACTGTTGTTCCAGTTCGTGCAACATAAGGATCATGAACAAAACACACCTAAAGATACAAATGATGAAGGATGACGGTGATGAGGAAGAAATTTAAAAATGCACTTATTCACGTTTAACATCAGGGTTTCGTTCTTTCCACGTTACACTTGAAATATTTCAGAGACGGGGACAGAAGACAACCTTTTTAGTTTTTGCAAACATCAAATCGTAACAGACAAATTATTCCCACTACATAATTATTTTTTGCCAAACTTCTAGTTAAGTTTTGTGTGTAGTTGGGACTAGGTGTAGTATGAGCTAATTCACTCTTGATTGCACAATACTTACAAAAAACCTTCTGCTGTGGGGGGAACACGGTTAAATATATATTTTTGTTTCGTCATTCCGTTGTTATCGTTTTGTTTTTATTGAACATGCAATTCTGAGAACTTGAGTGATTTTTTTTTTTTTTTTCCTTTTCATTTCCTGTTGTGTCGGGAGAACTTTAAGGCATTCGATGTAGTGAGCATAACATTCCTCGTACTTGTTAAAACCAAGATTTCCTCGTTTTAAAAACTTCGGTGTTGATGATGGTCTGATGGGGAGCGATGTGTAAATGAGGACGAGCAGTCTGAGCTGAGACTGAAAACTGAAGGGTGGATGTTTTGTATCGTCTCCTTATCTCTAATAAAAAGCACTAAACTACTGACTTCTCTCACTTGTTTTTTTTTTTTGTTTTTTGTTTTTTGTCCTAAACTCTGGATTTCAGTGGCATTTCGCTCTATTTCTTATGTTTTTAAAGAGAAGTCATACATTTTATATTTACAAAGTTGCACATAAAGTTATATTAACATGTTAACCAGATCTGGATCAGTTAAAGGGAAAATATTCCCAGCTTGTCTCTTTATCAAAATGGGATATATCCTGTTTTCCATCCAGCTATCCGTCTTTTATTCAAAATCCATGTTTGTCCATCAATTTATCCGTTTTTGTCTATCCCTCCCAGCCATCAGTTCAGAAATCTGTCTTCCTATCCATTTTTTTAAATCTTTTTCACCATCCATCCTTCTTATCTATTATCCATCCATATTTTCTAACTATTCTGCCTTTTCTAAATCCATAATTCATGCAGCCGCCTGATTGGTCCTTCCATCTGTCCTCCCACCAATCAGTTTATCCATCCTGGGAAATGTATCCATCCTCAGGACTTTAGGTATGAATAATGTGTAGAATCTGATTGGTCCAGGAGTTTTTTTTCTTCTGTTTATGTAAAATTGTGTTTTCTATTAATTTATTTTTTTTAATGTGTTGATCCAGCATTGTTTTGGGTCGATATAAATCAACTAGGTTAAGAGTTGCAGTAATCGTCGTGGCCACACGAGGGCAGCCTAGCACCGCTTTAAAGAAATGACTTCATACAAACACTTAGATCTCTGTTTATTAAAATATATCAAGCATTTCTCCAAAAATAAAATAAAAATCTGTCTCCGGTCAACTAAGAGAAGTCTATAGTGTCAGCTGAAACGTTAAAAAGCAGGTTTGTCGTTCATGTACTCTTCAGCTGCGTGCAGCAGGGAGAAGGAGCCCTGTTTCTGATGGAGGACTGCCAAAAATCACCAAAGCGTCGTGCAGATGAAAGAGCAGGCAGGATTATAATTTATCCTCAGTAGATTACGGTAATCGACAGTAAATCCGCTCCTGCGGATGCACAAGAAGAAAGTGGTTTTCCCTCCGCAGGAGCCTCGGTTATTATTGTGGAAACACTGACATTAATCTAAAAGCGGGTAAAAAATAATAAATTGTGGTGATCTCACTGGCAGATTTATTTAATAGGCGCAGAGGTTACAGGGAGCCAATTAAATACAGGAGAGGAAAAATGTGGGAAATGGAGCCAAAAGTATTTTTTTTTTCTGTACTGGTGCAAAGACAGACCCCTACATGGAAACATGTCTGTGTCACTCAGATGTTTGCAGACGTAGCTAATAGGAAATTTCACCCCTGCGTTTATCTTTAAATAACTGTGCGCTCCCTTATTAGTCCGGGATGCAGTCGAGCCGGTTCCCGTGCACCCAGTAGCAGATCTGGGCAAACTTCAGGGGCGTGATGCGCACGGCCACGTTGTAGTCCCTGTTCTCTCCATCGATCTCCAGCCACTGGTGTCCAGAGAAAATCCCAATCACCTTCCTCTCCCAGCGCTCCAGCGCGTTGTCCCACACCCGCCCGTACACCCCGGAGCCGCTGGCCCCGGGCCGGGCGTCGCAGTGCTGGTAGATCAGATCGCTGGACTCCTCCTCCACAGGACAGAACCGGTACACCAGCTCCCCTGGACGGTCGCTGTCGAACCCGGAGAAGTGGATGCGATTCCCCGCCAGGTCGTCCGAGGAGGGCGCGACCGACAGGCGCATGAAGGGGCGCCGGTGAGGCCAGCGCAGCTCCAGCAATGCGTAATCAAAGTCCATGCTGACCTCCTGAGGCCCCTGGATCCAGCCCTTTGGCACCCGGGTGCGCTTCACCCTCACCCAGCGGACCAGAGGCTTCTTGTTGGGCACCAGGCCCGTTTTGGTGCCGTTGATGGATGGAGGGATCAGGAAGCCCACCCTGAGCTTTTGCGCCCCGTGAACGTAGTCCCTCCCGTCGTGCACACAGTGCGCAGCGGTGAGGACGTGCCGCTGAGACACCAGGACGCCCGTGCAGCCGGTGGAGATGCGCACCGCCGTGGAGAAAGGATAATCCATCAGGAAGTCGTCGCCCTGGATGTTAAAACGCCCGTCCGCCCCGTAGATCTGCCTCTTTACGCGCCCGTGCTTCGCCCTCGTCCGTCTCCAGGGAGGCGGGCGGAGAGCATCGCCGCCCTCCTCCACCTCCACCTCCACCTCCACCGTGGTGAGGGTGCGGAAGCCGTCCGCGTACAGCGTCTCGAAGGCCAGCTTGTCCGTCAGCTGCTCCCTCGGCTCCTGCTCGGCCCTGTGGAAGCAGCTGGAGTTGCAGCGCGTGGTGAGATCCAGCTGCGCCGTGGCGCTGAAGCGGGAGTGGGTCAGGGGCGTGGGTGCGTGCGGGACCAGCGTGGGCACGTGCACGGGCGGAGGCTGGAGGAGAGACAGGGCGAGGGGGAGGAGGTGCTGGAAGAGCAGCAGCAGGTGGGTTAAGATGGTGGTCTCACGGGGCGTCATGGTGGAAAACACTGAAAAGAGAAAGAGAATAATCACGTGACAGGTGAAACAAGAACATTATAACCACATAAAAAACAATAAATTAAAAGAAGGTAACAGCTTGTTCCGGGCGTGGCGTATTTAAGCATATACATGGAAAGTTGAGTGGAAGGAAAAGGTAAGGCTAAAAGGGATGGCTATAACTTTGTGAAGCACAGCACATTCAGGAGATTCAAAATATTTGGATCTGACTTTGCAAAACTGATCCCAGATTCAGATCCCCTTGAACTCTTGAAATAAAATACAGCCCAACTTAATGCCTTCAAAAGTCAGTTTCTAACTGAAGTCCAGCGATGCATAAATTAAACTCAGTCTAAATCAAAATGTTGTGTTAAGGTGGGGGGAGCAACACCAACAGGTGTATTAAGCTGTCGTCAGGACAACTTTTAATCATGGACAAGAAATATCTGGATTTTTATGGAACGATCTCTTGTTTAATGTTTGCCACGAGGCATGCAGACGACATGGCAAACGTGGCTGAAGGTGCTCTGATCACGAGTCCAAAACATGACCTTTTGGCCTATAGGCAAAATGCCACGTGTGGCAGAAAACTAACATTTCCACGTCACCCTGAACACACCATCGCCGATGTGCAACATGGTGGTGGCAGCATCATGCTGCGGCACAGTAGCGATGGGAGGATTGATGCAGCTGGAGACAGATGTTCCCAGCAGGACAGAGACCATCTCCGTCCTCAGAGAAGTCTCCGTCTGCAGCTTTTAGACACATAACCTGCTCCAACACACCTGAATTACACAACTGGCTCCTCAGCAGGCGTCTGCAGAACTTTATTCAGCAACGTTCACAACCCTGAGAGCCATTTTTGTTTTTAGTCCAGCTAAAACTGAACTTCTTTAGAGCCACGGAAGCTGCATGGCTTTTAAAGAAAGTAGCTCATTTTAACAATTTCTACTATGGCAGATTTCTTGAGATTATATTTCATTTTAGTTTTTATGTTTTGAAATAAAGAAATTCATCAAACCTTTCCATAAACTTGAATGGACACATTTCTTTTAGTGCAATGTCCAAATATTATCAAACATGTGGTTAAAAAGCCCAGAGTTGGCAACATAAAAGGCCAAAAATGACTTAATAAAAAAATATTCCTAACACAATTATGAAAAAACTGCAAAAGCTGGCATCTATTTAATACCTTCACGTTATTTCTTTTAGGAAAAAAAAAGCTCAATTCCTCACCATTTTGGGCCAAAGCAGAGGATATAAAGAGACACTTGCAGTTCAGATCCAACCACATTTACGAAGTAAAACGGTCTAGTCAAAGTCCAGACCTGATTCCTCTTGGAAATCTTAGGTAGGGCTTTAAAACTTATGTTCACAGACACTCCAGATCCAATCTGACTGAGCTGGAGCTAATTTATTTAGTCTCTATGTGTCCAAAGACGTGTAAATGCAACGAATGCAGTCCTACACAAAGACAGAAAACCATGCATTTTACTTCCCCATCACACTCGGACTCTGATCCATCCCAATAAAACAAATTTTTATTACAACATAAAAAGGTTAAATTGGTATACTTCTGCAAGGCAGGCTCAGTTTATCACAAATCTCTGCACACGGGTGCAGCTCACACATTTCAGTGTTGCAATCCCAGGCCTGAACTTGGCGTGGCGAGACAACAATGACCCTTTTGTTCCCCACAATATAGATTACCAGGATAATAGGATTTCACCCTGATGGGAGCAAACAAGCGTTTTAATGTCTGTTTAGCTCGACAAGTAATGAACAAATTCCAGAGAGAGGTCTGTAATAAAAGAGCTGAGCAGGTATTTCGGAGGTAAAAGGGCGCCATTCATTAACAGGGAGGCTTTCAGCGCAGATTAACATTGAAAAAGGGCGACACTCGATCCCCCCTCTGCAGAGTGTGGATCCCCGGGCTCTCACGGCATGTCTGCAGCAGAAGAGGAAAAAAAAGCAGCAAGTCGAGGCAGGGAGGCAGCCCAGATCATTACTCCCTTAAAGAAGACAGGGTGGGGCACGTCCACACACCTATGAGCCACCCCACCCGACCCTGGAGAGGAAGCGAGACAGAATATGGACAGATTCTCCCTGGACGGCTTTGTGTTGAAGACATATCAGCTGGAACAGACGATCTGGAGGCAACAGACTCACCTTTAGGTTTCTCCAGGAAGGCCAAAATGTCAATCAGACGTTTTAAAGATGCAAAGTGTCCTTTTTAATAACCTGCTTTCTGGTACAGACAAAAGGGGATCTCCCTAAGAGCTTTACAATCCAATTCCACATACATTCTAAACAATGTATAACATACATTCCGTGACACAAAGATTAACATTTCACCAATTTTATGTTGTCTTTTTGTGTCTATTGTCAAAAGTTTTTTTATTTTTAATCTTTGTGTCACAGAAGATGAAAAATGGGAAAAACAAACACGCTGCATTCTTCTGTTTGAAACATTAAATTCATTTCATATCCTGAGCAATGTTTGTGTAACTCAGTAGGACTAGAAATACAAAATAAACAGACCCAACTACAGATATCTGTGAATATTTAAAAAAAATTTAATAAATGTTCTGATCTTTGAACAGAACTTTATTATTATTATAGTTTTTTTTTTTAGGAAATCGTTTAATTTGGAGCCTTACCTCCTGTTTAGAGACTGTTGGTCCGTGTTTACATCCCGGTCAGGTTTTCCTCTCCATCAGGATCATTTCTCCAGGGTTCCTTCATGATCTCCGCAGGCAGGTAGCTCACCACCTCCTCTTTTATCTTCGTGTTCTTTCTCTCTCACTCTCTTTCTTTCTCTTTGTCTGGGAGATACCTCCCGCTTTCTCTCTTTTATTCTGTGCGCAAACAAAGCGCCAGGTGCGCAGTGAATGTGCGGATCTCCACGGCAGCCCGCACAGCTCAGTCACAGAGGCGCTATGCACGCTCTCCTCTGCACACAAGTGGGTTTACCCCTCACACACACCCTCCCCAAGGTCCTAGCGCCCCTCCTGTTACAGCCCGTGTCCACCTGCTAACACCCAGCCCGGAGAAAACTCACCTTATTTCCATTTTAAATATTTAATTCCGGGTCGCACTAAACAATTATTTACTGCTGAAGGGATCATTACAATCTGTATATATATATATATATATATATATATATATATATATATATATATATATATATATATATATATATATATATATATATAGACAAGTAAATAATCAAGTAAATAAATAAGAATAGGCTTAAAACCTTCCTTTTTGATACAGATTATAGTTAGAGAGGCTTAGACTGCTGGAGGACATTAAAGCCACTTCCCCTCACTCTGCTGAATTCTCCTACTACTCTCCAATTTTCTATTATTTGCTGATTTCCACTTTTAACGTTATGCTTCTCTCTGTTTTTTCTTTTCATGGTAGCCAACATCTGGGCTGGCAGGGCAACAGCTGAGCTACTGCTGCCAACAACTTTATGTTTTCATATAGCTGATACACTTGGCCATGTCTTTCATGTTTAGCCCCGTGTCCTTATGTCTATTGGTGCTATATAAACAAACTGAATTGAATTGAAATAAGAATAACTTTTACTTTGCATGTGTCTTATAAGATCTGAACACAAATGTCAAACCCAAATTTACTACAGTACCTCTAGTTTTGTATTTAATTTACAATATAAATAAGAAATAAAATATATCAGAGTGCCAAAGCGTATCAAAAAACGTTTTTCACATTTAGACATGTAACAACCACAGTGATGCATTTTAATGTGATGCTATGTGAGAATGAGAAATGAGAGAAAAGTTGAACAAAGAATGTGGTTAAATAAGGGACAATGTCCGACGAGGTGTCCTTTATCAGAAACTAATGGACGACGCGAAGCGGAGGACGGTTACTTCCACCAAGTCTATTCATTTCTGATAATGGACACCTTGAAGGGCGTTATCCTGCTCATACCATGGTCACCTACGAAATTAATAAATATTAAAACAATTATTAATACTTTAATGTTTTTTTCACTTTTATAATTGTAAGATTTTCACCATAAGTGGGTCAGAGAACTATTTAATAGCTCTTGTTGTGACGCGTTGCCAGGTAACCAGCGTCAACTGTCGTGCCGTTAGCGGCTAACGTTTGATCCAGCGCAGTGATTTAGAGCAATCAGGCTATTTGACCGGAACTTTTTCAAGGGCAGCCAATCAGAATCGAGTATTCATGATCATTTAACAACCAAAGAAATTATATTTTCTCATAGGTCCAGGTTGAGGTTCAGATGATTTAATCTCCTTCGCAAATATTATTTGTTGTTACTTATTTTTATGTTATCTCATATAATGAACTGCACAGCAAGCCAAATTAAAGTTTTGACAATACCTTGCTGTTAAATGCCTGAATATTTGGTATGACGTGTTTCACAACATATTTGCTACCTTGTTAGATTTCAGGCCCATTGTTTTTACTGCTTCAAAGAAATTTGACCAAAAATATTTATTATAAACCCCAAAATTATTTAGGGAGATTTAGATTGTACATTGTCTTCATTGAACAGAGAAGTTTGCTTCCAGTGGCAATTGAGATCTCTCAGAAAAAGATTAAACAATACAAAAGTATTTATTATTTTTTTGGTATGTTTTTTCCTTTTGGTATTTTTCTTCTTGTTTTTTTAATTTATTTATTTATTTTGGGGAGGGGAGGTAATTATTTTGGTTTTAATTACTTAAAAACAAATGTCATCTTGAGAAGCAATTATACCCTTCTCAATAATCAATGGACAAATCTGTATTGGCATCACACCAGCCAAGCCCTTGATTAAATTGCTGAGCAGCTTTTTGCATGTTTTCACTTGTATTTTGATAATTTATCATTGGTGATGAGCTCCAAGCATTTGAGGTTGGAGGGCCTCCTGGCCATCACCCTAATCTTTAGCTCCCTACATAGATCCTCTGTCTGGACCGTGGTCGTTAATATAACTCCCAGACAGATGCAACATGTTGGGTTGGACTACACAGAGTCTCTGAAATCTGTTCATTTGTGTTTTCTCAGTAAAGGTTGACAGAGATGCACGTTTTGAAGCTTCATAGCACCGTTTTTTTTATTTGAAGCGTACCTTTACTTGGACGTAAAAGTACATTGAAACTTCGGGTTTCACCTTTGCATGCCTCAGTAACAGATTGTGTTTGTGATAACAGGCCTTTGGCATTTATGTTGGTAGCCAACAGCTACACCCAAGCAAGAAAAATCTTGTTTCTGGCATGACTGCACTCCAATTACCATCCCTCCCAGGAGCTCTGATAGATTAAAGTGAAAACTGACTGTAGCAGCTCAGAGATCATCGCTGCCTGGAGGCAGAGGAGTGCCGTGGCACGCTTGCTGCAATGCTCGCCTCGTCCTTTGACCTTTACCAGAGGTCCGACAGGTCTGTACCTCTGCAGAACTCAGGGACCCTGCGCTGATGTCTGGTGCCGTTTGCTAAGCTCCTCTGTCCCAGCCACAGTGACAGAACTTACAGGAATATCAAAGGATCTGATAAACGAACACAAGTCAGGCTGTCGGCACGGTGTGGCCGCTGTCACCTGACAGCAGAGCTGGGTATATAGTGGCCAAAAGTTGTACTTAAGTAAGAGCAACATTACATTACTAGAATAAATATTCACTCAGGTAGAAGTTTAAAAGTAACAGTCCTCCGAAAATATATAACTACTCAAGTGAGGATCTGGTAAAAACAATACTCAGGTACAGAATAAGTGTTTAATCATAACACCTGATTTAATTTGGCACAATTATATGATCAAGCAGACAAAAATACAAAGCCATTTGCAAATACCAAAAATAAAAAAGATTTAAAGCAACATCATTTGAAAAAATAACAAATTGCAGAGGAAAAAAAGATTTCCAGATCTCAAAATATAGCTGCTGACACCAAAAATGACAGCAGGTAAAAAAGTTTGAAAAGGTGAAAAGTACTTCCAGTGACTCTATCTATCTATCTATCTATCTATCTATCTATCTATCTATCTATCTATCTATCTATCTATCTATCTATCTATCTATCTATCTATCTATCTATCTATCTATCTATCTATCTATCTATCTATCTATCTATCTATCTATCTATCTATCTATCTATCTCTCTCTCTCTCTCTCTCTCCTCTCTCTCTCTCTCTCTCTCTCTCTCTATATATATATATATATATATATATATATAGATATATATATCTATAGATATATATCTATATCTATCTATCTATCTATCTATCTATCTATCTATCTATCTATCTATCTATCTATCTATCTATCTATCTATCTATATATATATATATATATAAACATTTTTTTTTACCGTATACTCACATAAATATACAGTTAATAATGAAGATAAAAACAAAAACTCTCACTTTAACACAAATGTATGTTTGAAAAGAGTCTGTTTAGGTGGTTTGAGTGTCTGATCAGGACCCTGTCTGACTTCCTTAGGATGTTTTTAAGCATCTTCAACTGGGAGGAGACTTTTTTGGCTACTTAGTTTGGTTGGATTTGGGGCATTTTTGGTTAAAACATGTTTGTTCTTCATCTAGTATAGTAACTGCAGGTTGTGTTACCTCTAAACAAATGTCACCCATAGAAATAAGAAGGACGGTGCAGTAAAACTACTCCTAAAAGTACTTTCTTCGCTCAAAAAGTAAATGTAGCTGAGAAGATGTAAACCTACTAGCTGCCCGTTTCTACCTGATAGGGACCCCGACCTGCTCCTCAGCCCTGTAATCCAACATTCACACGGTGGTGTTGATAGATTCGCTGTAAGGCGTGTTCCCTCCCAGATAAAGTGGGAAGGAATGCAGAAGCCAAAGGTGCCCTGAGTCTGAATGAGGGAATCGCTTCCTTTCTCCGAGTTTCCGACAGCGAGCACAAGACCGCCTGGCTTCTTTTTGTTTTTAGATCGCTGTTTTGATCCTTCCTTGTAGAAAAGGTTAAGCTCAGAATATAAAAGATAAGATAAGAATTCAACCACATTTTCACAAATATTTGCTAACTTGCAATGACTGAGATAAGAACATTTAGCCTCTCTCATGTGGGCTTAAGCATACAAAGCTCCAGCCAACAACCAGTCAGAATAAATTAACTTTAAATAAATTAACCCAAGGCCTAAGTAATGTACAACCATTTTGTTGTGTTTGAATCTTTTAATCTAAAACAAAACCCTGTGCTCCTCTGCTCACTTTGCTTGTCAGCTAATTTTAATAACACAAAAAATTCCTTTACTTCAGCCGGAATACAGAAAAAAATGCCTGCAGGGTGCAAATCTTGGTTTCTGCTTTCAATTTTCAATTGTTTGTGCTCAACATGAAGGGAAAAGTTAAACATGTATCCCCTAATATTTCAACCTGTTCCCTAAAAGAAAAAAAAATCTAGTTTTAATTCAACATTTATCTGTTGGTTTTATGCTTCTTTTCCATTTAATCGTCTGGTGTAATCTAAAGTAATCAGTCACAGACATCCTCACACCCTCTGACACATATAAAAAAAAAATACAGTTTTTAACACGTTTAAAAACTGTAAAGTTTCTTTGTTTTGTCTTTGTCTTTGTTTTGTCATCCTGCAGAAGATGTTTTTGCGCTCCACCTGCCTCCTGTCTGTGGGGTTGATTAGTAGTTCTTTGTCAAACTCATGTTTCAAGGTTCATTCTTGGTTCACTTTTCATAAGAGCCACCTGTGGAACGTCAAAAAAAAAAAGGGTATTAAACCTGTTAAATAAACATCTGTTGGTAATATTTCTTTCATTTCCGAAGCGATTTGTTCTGCTTGTCAGTCTTAATTCAAATGTTCAGGCTTTACCTGCTCAGTCTGCTCAGGGGTCACTGGCTGGGGAGCAGAAGCGAGCTCCCAGTATGCTTTGGTGGTGTGGGAGTGTAAACAAAAAAGGTTTCAGAGGAAGCTGATCTCAAATCACATGGCGGTGGAATGTGATACGGTATAATTACACCACCATCGAGGTAATGAAACTGGTAAAGTACAAAACCTCTGCACAGAAAACAAGTTTGTTGTAGCCTACAAGCTCACTAAACATAAGGTTAAAAAGCCCCTTTAATTATATATAAATATATTTTAAATCACCAGTCTTATTAAATAAATCTCACTATTTTCCAATCAGTTTTAAATCTATCAAAATAATTCAGAATGAGAAAGTTATTTTACTTAATCAAAAAGCTACGGATATTTTTTTTCAGGTCGTGATAATTTGTTAGCACGTTTCCTTTAATTGAGCCCTCGAATTAATAAAACGTGATCCCATTATAGGCCTATTTATTCGAGCACACATTTTAATTATTCGTGGGTGCATTTTGGTAGATCGAGATCTCGAATATACTATAACGTGCTCATGTTTACACGTGTCAAGACAATATTGAGTGCACGTTTTACATATTGTGGCCACGTTTATGTAGATCGTGCACACAATGTTCTAGAACCATGTTCACCAAATTGTGCTCTCGTTTTACTATGCTTAAAAATTAGAGCTCAATTTAGTAAAATGAGCTCACACTATAGTAAAATGAAAGCACAATATAGTAAATTGTGCACACGATTTAGTAAAACGAAAGCACAATTTAGTTAAACAAGCGCACATTCTCTCAACATGCAAAACATTTTGCGATGACCCCTCTAGGACTCCGTAAAAAGCTAAAGTAGCATTAGAAAAATACATTCATTTTAAAAATCGCAATATCTAAACTTCCGCTTGAAATTCAGGTATGCAGGAATGAATCATTTACTTGCATAATCAATAATTAAGCTGAGTAATCAGGGGTGATCGTCTCAGTCATGGTCAGAGGGTCCGGTGGCGCCGATGTATGGCGGCCTCGCCTTTGTCAGTCCGCCCCAGGGCAGCTGTGGCTGCTAGCATAGCTCACCACCGTCAGGGTGTGAATACAAGCTATTCACCAACATGGCATCTGTCAATGGGTTTTATATATTTGGCAGCAGGTACATATTTTATCCTCAAACATGCGTAAGTTTGAAAAAAACAACAAAAAAAAAAAACAACTGTGGTGGCTAGACAACTTACGGTTTTGTGTGTTAGTTCTCAGTCTGCAGTTGTCAGCACCTATCAAAGAAGGCACCCTGGTGAACTGGCGAAGGGTTTACGGGTCGGGGGTAATGATGCAGAGTCATCCAACAGATGAGCTTCAGAAGCTCAAATCGCTGGAGAAGATTTTGTTGGCCCTCGGTTGTCAGAATAACCTGTGCTGGACCAAGCTGCAGTGTGGGGCTGCAGAGCTGCGTCAGGACCCCCACGCTGAACTCTCCGCCACATAAAGACCCAACAAGTGAGCATGAAGGCTGGACCATGGAGCAAAGGAAGAAGGTGATCTGCTCCACAGAGGCTTTAGGCAACGCTGTGCTGGAGATCATTGGGATCTTCCACCCATGTGGACGTTACTTTACTTTTTTTTTCTCTTCATAGAAGGTACACCTGGTCTGGCGTTCTGTTAGCTGTGACATCATCCAGGAAAGACAGATCATCCACTATTACCATCTAATGTAGAAAGTACTCCTGGATCAATGTGAGCTTCTCTGCTTTCTGTGTCTCTGCTCTGTCTTCTCTAAGCCCCAGTGGGTGGAGGCAGATGACCGTTCACACTGAGCCTGGTTCTGGTTCTGCTGGAGGTTTTCTTCCCTGTTAAAGTGCAGTTTTCCTCTCCACTGTCGCTTCATGCATGCTCAGTATGAGGGATTGCTGCAAAACCATCAACAATGCAGACGACTGTCCCTGTGGCTCTACGCTCTTTCAGGAGGAGTGAATGCTGCTTGGAGAGACTTGATGCAACCTGCTGGGTTTCCTTAGAGAGGAAACTTTCTGACCAATCTGTAGGATCTGATTAAATTTGACTTTGGAAAGTGCCTTGAAATGACATGTTTCATGAATTGGTGCTATATAAATAAAATTGAATTGAATTGACCTGAATGTACCACCAATATAAGCATTTTTGAAGACCACATACACCCTTTCATAGAATTAGTATTGCTTGAGCAGTATATCGCGCCTTGCAGCAAAGCAAAATTATTTGAGGATGTCTTGAGCACCACAGCAACTTTGAGGTGCTGACTTGGGCTACATAATTCCCCAGATTTAAACACAATCAAGCGATTGTGGGACGTGCTAGCTAGACAAGCATGTCTGAATCAGGTTGCCTCCTCCTCACAACACAGAGAGCTTCACAGATCCGCTGCTAACATCTTGGTGCCAGATACCACAGCATGCCTTGAGGGTTCTGGTGGACTCCATGCTTTGACGGGTCAGGGTTGTTCTGACTGCAAACGGGAGCCTAAAACAGGATCTCATAACGTTAAGCCTGATGAATGCTAATAGCTGTCATATGTCTTATAAAAGAAATATTATGGTATTGCAGCTTTGAAACAGCCCCCATGAATAAATATTATCTTTTATATCCCAGAATTTCCTCTTTTTTTCATTCTTTTCTTTCTCTTTTGTTTTTCAAAACCATCTGTGGTTGTTTAGAGATTAGACCAGCAGAATCAGGAGTGACTGCGAGTTCACAGAACCAATTCAGCCTTTTGTGGGATAAGGAAAATGAAAGTTCCTCGCCTGTAAAAAAAAACAACAACAACAACTAATCGACTCCATTGCAAAATTGATGAAGTGTTGAAAAAATAAAGCACTTGAAGTTGTGTTTATTTAAACTGCAACAAACCAAATTTGAGTTATTTTGGTATGTAGGAAACTAAGAGGAGAGTGAAGTCATTCTGAAAAAGCACGGCCATAGAAATGAAGAAAGTTTAAGCACAACATTTTAACACATCAGGTCGCCGTGGTCATTGTGTCAGAGCAGCTTCTCTATGAATGAAGAAGTGTAGTTATTTATCTGAGAATGTAAATCTGTCTCACTGTCATTTCTCCCGTACCAAAAAAAAAAAAAAAAAAAAAAAAATCACGATAACAAATCAAACCCAATGAAAACTCTTTGGCTCCAGCTGAAGGGAAATTCCTGGACCAAGAGGCGATCTTATGTCAAAAATGCACTTCTGCAACTATTTGATGACATATTTTCCCCCCGTGCAGAAAAGCCACATAATGAACTGTGTTTAATGTGACTCCAGATGACTCCATGGTTCTGTTGGCCATCTTTTACTCATTACCACCGGGATGACAACGTCGATGACAGGACCAAGGCTGGACAACCGTGACACAACCGTGTCTCCCAGCCGCTCCACGACACCAAAATGTCCCTCTACCCGTGGCCAACAGACTTCCCTTTAGGTTTGATACCTCGTATGCTGGAATAGATGCAATTCTTTTTCTTTTTAAGTATCTGTGCAATAATCATTATGTGCAACGACTCAAATTCACTGATTACTGATTTTTCTTATGGATAAACCCTACAAACACAAGCACACTCTAACAAACACCTACAGGTGCTTGGATTCAGGGACTTACAGATTCACTTATATGCAGAAAACTCCTATTATTACCTTTAGCTGTCACTATATACATTTTGCATTAAATAATACTGTATATACTTCAGTGAAGATGTCATGATGTTGTTTGTTTGTAGCTGTAATATTCTATCGACTGGTTTTGCTGTTCTGTTTATGTCTCTCTTTGCAGGTGTAGAAGCAGACTCAGAGGATGTTATCTCCCTTTCCTCTTTCTCTTTCACATTTTCTCCCTTTTAGCATTTTTGTCTCATCTGTTTCTTCTACCTTCCTGTTTCTGTGTCCACTGAACATGAAATAGTCCCAGCATAAAATCTATTAAAGCTTCTTGCGCATATAAATCAAGCGGAGCACTATGGCAAAAGCAGTAAGGCTCCACATGTGAAAGTAAAATCTGTTGGGCTCTTTTTGGCATTAAGACGATTCTTAATGCTACAAAAGCAGATCCATCCAGCAGTTTGGTGATGATCTATTTTATTCACCAAAATGAAAGCCCTGGGCTACTAAACTTTGGGATCTGTGGTCTAGAAACATCCCACATCTTGACCCCAGAGTGAACCTCTAGTCAGTTCCTAAAAAAGCGGGGGGATAAACAGAGGCCACCAGTTTGTGCTTTGCTTTAAGCATTATTAACGGGCATAAGAAAGAGATTTAATTAAGCTGAGATTGAGATGCAGCATGTCTTCTACTTTTAACATAAATGTAACATATAGGGAGATAAAAAAACATATTTGAGGATTACGACGACAGCAGAAAGACAAAAAAGCTATCCATAAACTTCAGAGGCTCTGCACTGATGTAGTTATTTGTAAACATTAAGTATGATTTTTATTAAAATTGGTCATAAAATAATTATTCGTGGGTACTTCAGCTTCCTCATACAGTCTAAAAAACATGACTGCTGGGTTAATTGATCTCTTCAAATTGCCCTTAGGTGTGAGTGTGTGTGTTCATGGTTGTTTGTCCTGTCTCTATGTTGTCCTGTGATGGACTGGCGACCTGTCCAGGGTGGACCCCGCTTCTCGCCCCCAATCACCGCAGAGGATAACCACCAGCTTCCCCTAATGGCCGTGCACGGATCACCGGCTGCAGACAATAGATGGAGGGATAGTAACTTATCAGAGAACAGTCAGAGAGCCAGAAAATAATGATGTACAATATTAATATTATTAGACTTAGATGTCTGTTGTCCTGCACCGACAGTACAAAAGGTATGAAGTCAAAGGCGTTTCAACCAGCAACTTCCACAGAACACAGAGAAAACTGATGACAAACCACTGCAATAAAAAAAACAGTGGTTGTAAACTTAACAATTTACGACAAACAACCAATTTATAATGCAAATGATCCTCTGTGTGGTCAGTCTGGTCTTCTGAGTCGAGGTCAGAAACCCGCTGCATGTCAGATCCTGTGCTTTGTTTCATAAACACGATACAGAGAACAGCAGATCTTAGAAAGCGCAGTAATTGTTTGAACTCAAGCAGTCACAGAGGAATCCATCTTGGTTGAAACACTAAACCGAAAGATGCAGATTTAAAGTCCATGGATTTGCTCGTTCAGCTAACTTCAACCTGTCTGTGGAGGACTTGGACCTGGTTCTGGAGCGATGCAGGGCTACATTCTGGGACAAATCCATCAAAATTACTTTTGTTTCTTAACCAGAGTACTAAACCGTGAAGTGTTTGGCATTTCCCTTTTTCTTCCTATTGCAGAGGTGTCCAAACTTTTTGGCATGTGGGCCGAAATTCTGAAGTCAAAAGTACTCGAGGGCAAAAAAAATGGATAATAATAATGATAACAATTACCCAGAAATGATGTTGTGATTCTTTTACCTGCTTCACAAAATATGATGATTTCAATTAAACAAATTATTCTGAGTTTCTGAAGGAAAAGGATGTTAAATCACTGTAGATCCAAGGCTAAAAACGGGTTTTGCACATTTGCTTTATTAAAAGATGGTCAAGCAGTTTGCTAATTATGTTAGACTCAACTGAAAATAAAAGAAACCTGAATTATTTTTGGTCTCGCAATATGAGAACTGGATTTGGGTCGGTATTTATTTAAAAACACTGTATTTAGCTAATTTTTAATAAAAATTTGATGAAAAAAAGCTTTAAATGCACAAAAGTTTGCCTCTGAGTTAAAGTCCTCAGACAGATGTGGTCATATTTACTATGAAATTAAATAGAATGTAAAAACTGTGGTTATTTAAACATGAAAATATTGTGTTGTACCAGATGTTTTCAGTTGTAAGATGAAAACCTGCCTGCATTAATTGTAGCCTAATAGAAATAAAATGTTTCCATCTCCATCAGCCAAATTTTTCCAGTAGACCAAATGCAGTTGGGGGGGGCCACACAGAATCAGTCCAAGGACCACAAATGACCCCCGGGCCGCACTTTGGACAAGCCTGTCCTATTGAGATTTATAGCTTAAAAGCCAAGCGCGATGCATCTGGGTAAAGTTTGCCTATTTCAGCCTGGTTGGATGTTAAGCTGTAAATCTTGACGTGAGGCAAAAAAAAATAAATAAAATAAAATACCGACCACTTCTTGAATCCTCGGCGTTCAGACTGCGCTCTGTTTCAACAAGTAAAAGCCAAAGGGTTAATGACACAGCAGCACATTTCTTTCACGAGAGGCACTTTAATAATCCTCATCTGGGTTTTGTTTGCAGTTATCTTACTGATCATAAATGAGGACACGGTGCCAGTGTGCGGATGGCATTCCTTTTAAATTAGACACAGCGTCTTTCCACCAGCGGCAGATGAAAAAATACCAAATTAAACTTGTGGTGAAGAGCCAGCCGCAGCAGAGAACAGTGATTCAATGATGTTTTGTATATTGTTCCTTGTCTCCTCCGCTTTTAAAGTCCTGAAGGCTTTTCCTGCTCCTCTCCAGACCGGCCCGACCCTCCTTACAGTCTCCACTTTCACTGGCCTACATTATAACACTTTCCAGGATGACTTGTCCCGTAAAGCAACAAACTCACGTTGTAATTCTCTGAAGAAACAGCTGCCATGCTCATTAGCATCTGATCTCTTCTCAACGAACATCTAATTAGTCTGTCAGCGTCTGATGGAGAAAAACGTGGAGATTATGGAAGCTAGACGTGTTTCTTCATAATTTACTCTGTTGTTTTTTGTTTTTTTTTTATAAAATTTCCTGGATTCCAGATGAACAAGTTCCTACTGGGTACAAGTGAACATACATACCATAAAATCTTGTACAAGTGGGCGCAGTGGCACCGAGGACAAGTTAAAGCCTGTAACAGATTAATATTAAAGCAACAGTCTGTTGCCTGTGCAGTCAGGTGGAAATTTAGGCACTGCCCCTTTAAATTATACACTTTGTGGAAAAAATAACTTGTCTAAAAAAGGCTGATTATCCTCCAGAAGCAAGTTTAGATCCATTGGTATTAGCAGCAATACAGTGGCTCAGAAAAGTGTTCACACACCCCTGAAATTAAACAGTGTCAAATAATTTCTTCTCACACTAAAACTACAGACTTCAGTGTATTTTTGTGGGGTTTTTAAGTGATAGACCAACAGAAGGTAGGGCATAATTCAGGGAAGAAAAATCTTGCATGGCTTCAACATGACATGCATTTGAATTCAGCTCCTTTCTGCCCGATACTCCCTGTGAGAGACAAGTATGCGTCTTTTTCCTTCTCAGCAAAATAGGCAGAAATGAACATTGTGCACAAAATAAACCAAGAAGAAGCTCAAAATGTCTGCTGATGCTTTCTACCTATCACTGCTCTCGACTCCTGCTCTGAAAATTTGTTTTAATATTAAATCGTTCACAATACCAGCAGCGGACAGCCTCCTCAAAGGAAAGCTGCTGCAGGGTGTTTAAAATCTCAAAATGCAGAGAAACACATTACTCCAAATTTACTGGCATCTATCTGTCATGATAAAGGGCATTACTGGGGCTTCCATATACAGAGAAAGTGAGAACCTTCCTGGTGGCCGACCAAAATCACTCCAAGAGTGCATCAAGGATTCATCCAGGAGGCCAACAACATCTAAAACATTTACCGGCCTCGCTTCCCTCAGTTATGGTCAGACTCCATGTAATATGAAAGAAACAGAGATCAGCTGGCATCCATGGGAGAGTTCAAGGCAACGACTAGTGACCAAAAAGAAAAAAGACCTTCTCAGAAAAAAAGCATCTTATCTTTATTTTTCTGAAAACTATGTAAAGATTCTTTGTGGTACGTTCTGGAAGCAGTGCACCCTTTTATGACCAGAGTAAAACGGACACAACAGTTCAGAGAAGGAACAGAAACACGGTGGCAGTAGTGAAATGTAGGGCTGCACAATTAATTGCATTTGTAATATAATTGCAATTTCCAAATCGTCGACGTCTGCAGTTGTTGACTATGTAACAATTAATGGACAAGACGCGTCCTTTAGGTGTCAGGAATATGTTTAACGTGGGTTTGCCTCCACATGGAAGGTAAAAGAGTTGATCTAATTTTATTATTTGTTTTAGAGTTTATATAATCATATTGTTTTTACCAGAAACTTTCAGGAATCTCACCATAGCATTGCACTGTTTAATACCTGGACTTGTTTTGGAGTGGCCTAGTCAAAGTCCGGAGCTACAGCTGGTTGAGATGCAGAGGGTTTGCCTTGAGCAGGCTGTTCAAAAACCCTCCAAAGAGTCCGAGATGAAACAATCAAAAAAAGAAGAGTGGGCTTAAATTCCTCCACAGCAATGAATTTTTTTTAATTAAATTATTAAATTATTATTTTGACGATTATCAAAAAACTTTTGCTCACAGCTGATGCTGCCAGGGACAAAGCTACTGGCTGTTTTCAAACAGGGGCAGGTTGGTTTGAAGAGTTTTTTTCCCCTTCATAAATTAATCATTTGAACAAATCATTTTGTGTTTACTCAGGATATCTTTGTCTCTTATATTAAATTCAGTTTGACGAGCTGAAACACCTCAGTGTGGAAAACGCAAAGACAGAAGAAAAAAGTTGTTTTTTCCAGACTCTGTGTGTGAAAATCAGATCCCGGTTGGTGTCGTTTTCATGCCAGCGTGTTGGACCCGGGATGAAGACTTTTAAAACCCAACCTGCTGTGAGGGCCCGCGACAGTTTTGTTAGGAGGATCATAGAGGGGCTTTTTCTTTCTTTTTTTTCTCTCGGCACTCTTTAATCTGATAATTGGCTTGAGAATCAAAGAAACGGTTGGAGTTTTGATGAGGTGGAGCGGATCTCTGGGAACAGGCCGGTAGGTCTTGACCCGATCTCGGCTGGAGTCATTGTTGTCGCTTCAGAGCAGCTCAAAGAATGTCCCCCTTTCTCCTTTTCCAGCCTCAGCTTCATTTCACATATATTTATTGCTTCTTCACTCTTTTTCATCCCAGCTCTCAGATCCCATCTGTCTGTCCTCAATTTCTCGTCGTCTTCTGGTCAAAACAGCAGACTTCTTTCCTCCGCATTGGGTCCCTGTGGTGTTGTAACACTTGACAAAGGGCTTCACATGTGCCAGGAATTACCTTCTCTGAGTCAAAGACTCTCCTCCGACAAACACTTCCTTCCTCTGCTGAGTGGCTTCCCCTTTACGCCTCTGGTCCCTGGTTCTCCTGCAGGTCCTCGTTGGTACGTATTCAGCATAACTTCGCTTCAGCATGATGTCATATTAGTTTGGCTTCGTGAGCGGTGAGAGGGGAAGAAAGAAAAAAAAAAGAGGGGGGGGGAAGCATGGTTTGCAAAAACATGAACTGAGGAATGCAAACTGACTGCGATGAAATCCATCAGGAAAGAGGAGGAGAGTCCTTCCATATCTTTAACCAGTCTGGGCAGGGAACAGGAGGGAGTCTCCTGCTAAGGTTGGATGAAGTCCCAAACGGTGTGCTGTTCTTGGGCCTCCTGCCACAATGTTTAAGTGATGTGAGGTTATTTAAAGGAAATTTATTTCACTTTTCATCTGAACGAGATCACTCTTAAAACTGTCAGTTTTCACCACCCAGATGTTGACCACTAACATCTGTTATTGGGGTAAAATCTGCATCTGCGGCTTTGTTTCCAACATGATTTTTGTATTTTTGCATTTATTTCATTGTATTGCAGCTTCTTAGACTCAAACCTGACAGATTTAGATTCTGACGTCAAACCTTGACCGTCGAAAAAAAACAAAAAACTGTCTCTGGGTTTTTCACATGTTATCAAGCTACAAACACAAATCTAAATGCATCCTACTGGGATTTTATGCGATAGACCGACACAATGCTGCACATAATTCTGAAGTGGAAAGAAATGCTTTTTAAAATCCAAATAAAGATTGGTAATGTGCATCAAATAAATGCATATAAATCCTCCTTCACTACATTACCTCTAAATAACATCCAGTGCAAACAATTGCTTGCAACAGGCATTCAGTTAATAGTGTTAATTGTGCTTACTTTAATGTTGGTATAAAGATAAACGGTCTGTAAAGGAGGGGGCAGCATCATGCTGTGGGATGGTTTCCTCCAGGAAGAAAACCCGTTTGAGGCTGCAAAGGGCTTGGGACTGGGGTGGAGGGTTCGCTTCTAGGAGAACAACAACCCTAAACATACAGCCAGAGCTACAAGGGAATAGTTTAGATCAAGCGTGTCCAAATCCAGTCCCGCAGAGCCAATATCCTGCAACGTCTGGAAACATCCCTTCTCCAAAATACCTGGAACGACTCGTTTTCAGGGCTCTGCAGAGCTGAATGAGATGCTGATGAAGGAATTCACCCATTTAATTCAGCAGTGCTGCAGGGATGCATCTAAAAGTTGCAGAATAGTAGCTCTGGAGGACTGCAGTTGGACACTCCGGGTTTAGATGAAAGCATATTTATGTGTGAGAATGTCCTAGTCAAAGCCCAGAGCAGAACCTAGATTCTGTGGGAATTGTTGAAAACTGGTATCCATGGAGGCTCTCGGCCCAAACTGACTGAGCTTGAATTGTTTCTCAAAGAACAATTTGTATAAGTTTCAGTTTCTAAATGTGTAAAGTTGGCAGAGATGTCCCAAAGGGCCAGATTTATGAAGAAAAAGCCACGGGTGGTGACCTACTAGCGCAAGATTTTTTATCCACATCCAAATTACATACAGTTACAATTAGATCAACTTCAAGGATTTCAGGCCTTGTGCACATGAAAGTACCAATCTATTTAATTTAAAAAGAGTCATAATCATTTTGAAAAATGTCCTCATCCGTGCAAAAAATCATCTATATTTATATAGCGCCTATTCACAACACGTCATCTTAAGGGTCTTTACAAAGTCAAATTCAATCAAATCCTCCAGATTACTCAGTATGTTTCCTCTCTGAGGAAACCCAGCAGGTTGCATCAAGTCTCTCCAAGCAGCATTCACTCCTCCTGAAAGAGCGTAGAGCCACAGTGGACAGTCGTCTGTATTGTTGATGGCTTTGCAGCAATCCCTCATACTGAACATGCATGAAGCGACAGTGGAGAGGAAAACTCCCCTTTAACAGGGAGGAGAACCTCCAGCAGAACCAGAACCAGGCTCAGTGTGAACGCTCATCTGCCTCGACCCACTGGGGCTTAGAGAAGACAGAGCAGAGACACAGAAAGCACAGAAGCTCACATTGACCCAGGAATCGTTTCTATATTAGATGGTAATAGCGGATTATCTGCCTCCCCTGATGGTGTCACAGCTAACAGAACACCAGACTGGGTGTACCTACTGTGAAGAGAAAAAAGACAGACAACATAAAGTTAAAAGTTGAAGTAACAACAAGCAACGCAAATTGAAGAACAGTAGAACTCAATAGAGTGAGAAAATTAGATCCTGATGTCCTCCAGTAGCCTAAGCCTATAGCAGTAAAACTATAAAGGTAGCTCAGGGTAACATGAGCCACTCTAGTTATAAGCTTTGTCAAAAATGAAAGTTTTAAGATTAGTTTTAAAAGTAGACAGGGTGTCTGCCTCACGGACCAAAACTGGGAGTTGGTTCCACAGGAGAGGAGCCTGATAGCTAAAGGATCTGCCTCCCATTCTACTTTTAGAAACTCTAGGAACCACCAGCAGACCTGCTGTCTGAGAGCGAAGTGCTCTGTTAGGAACATACGGGGTAATCAGAGCTCTGATATATGATGGAGCTTGATTATTAAGGGCTTTTTACGTGAGAAGGAGATTTTTAAATTCTATTCTTGATTTAACGGGAAGCCAATGAAGGGAAGCTAAAATTGGGGAAATATGATCCCTCTTGTTAGTTTCCATCAGAACTCTTGCTGCAGCATTTTGGATCAGCTGAAGGCTTCAAACTGCATTTTGTGGACTTCCTGATAGTAAAGAATTACAATAGTCCAGCCTTGAAGTAACACATGCATGGACTAGTTTTCCAGAATCATTAAAAAAAATATATATATATATATATATAAAGGCAAACAAACAGAAAACAATGACCCAAAATGTTGGAGTAACTAAGTCAGGTATGGATGAGGTTTTGTAACTCTGCAAACAACACATAAAACCAGGGAAGGTGGGAAAACACAGCACTGCAGTAATATTTCTAAAAAAAAAAAAAAAAAAAAAAAAAAACTATATGTGTGCAAAACATACACAGATAAAACATTTATGCATCACCTTGTGTTGGTTTTTCAGATCAAATCCCAATAAAATACACTGAAGTTTGCAATTACAACGTGACAAAATGTGGGGAAGTCCAACAGGTGTGAATATTTTTTTGCACAGCTCTGTCTTAAAGTAAATCTATTCTGCTTCTATTCCACTCAGACTCACTGCTAGATGAGAGGACAAAAACTGAGTAAAATATTTGTTAACTCCAGAATGACAAGCAGCAGAGTCTGGGTTGGATATTTGGGAAACTTTAAATGAAACCAGAAGGGAGAGATTCCTCGGGGAATGCGGGGAATCTCATGAGACATCTGGGACCAGAGATGTCCCTGCAGATGGCGACAGAAATGTGACGGTCTGGACAGGAGACAGATCAACACATCCCAAAAGTGACTCTGGGGAACTGCCAGAGGCGGACAGAGTACACAGCTTCATTACTTGAGTAAAAGTACAGATACCCCTTGCTAAATTTTACTCAAGTACAAGTAAAAGTACTGCAGTCAGATGTCTACTTAAGTAAAAGTACTGAAGTACTTGTTTTTAAAAGTACTTGAGTATCAAGAGTACATTTTCTAAATATTGCATTACTACTGCCACAGTGCTTACATTTTTGTACAGAAATGTCCTACACATCGAGTTATGAAAAATGTTAATGTTAATACCTTGGAGAATGTAAAAGGAATTGAAAGTAAAACCAAGTCATTTAATCTTTTTACCATGTTGCTTTATTTAACATTTCTCACAAGGCAGTAGCACAATGGCAACACTCTGACAAACCTCTGCTAGAGTTTGAATGGATTTTTTGCACCCACATTTGAACCTGACTGTGTTAAACACACCACATACTAAAGAACATCAAACCAAATGCTCGGCTCAATTTTTGTAGGCAGTGATGAAGTTCTATTTGGGTAAACACAGCAAACACTTGAAGCAAAAACTATCATTCAATTGTTCCAAAAATTTAAATAGTCAGGCGAGGTGGGGCCACGGGTTGACACATTCCCGGGATGGAACTGCTGCGTCTTCATCCATTGTTCGTCTCTTGTCTAATAAATCTGACCATGGAGTTGATTTCGGCGGAAAGCTGAATTTGATTGCTGATAGGCTGTCCCAATCAGTGGCGCCTTGCCGCCTGCACAATCCAATCACGTTTGAGAGGGAAACAACAAATTAAAGGTTTCCGAGATTTTTTTATTTTATTTTATTTTTTTAGAAGATTTTTTTTTTTACTCACAGTTATGGATAGAAATGTAGTGGAGTAAAGAGTACAATATTTACCTCTCAGATGTACTTGAGTAAAGTCATGAGTACTCCCCAAAAATTATACTCGAGTAAAGTACAGATCCCTCAAAATTGTACTTAAGTACTGTACTCAAGTAAATGTACTCCGTTACTGTCCGGCTCTGGGAACTGCACCTTCGTTCTGAAGGGGTTTGAATAATAACACTGCAAAAGCGAAACTAAAAATAAGTAAAACATTCTTAAAATGTGTGTATTTGTTCTTGATTTGAGTAGGTAAGTAAGATGATCTGCCAATGGAATAAGATCTTCACACTTAAAATAGGTAGAACTCTTCTCCATCATCTTATTTGAAGTGCAGGATGTCTAATTATCCTATTTTAGGAGCCAAAATACTCATTCCATTGGCAGATAATCTTACTTACCTACTCAAATCAAGGACAAAATCACTATTTTTAAGAACATTTTACTTATTTTTAGATCCATTTTTGCAGTGAAGAAGAGACAGAAACTTAAAGCATTCAGGTCTGTGGACCAGAGGGACAGATTCGCTGAAAGGACTCGGCAAACAGGCTCAAATATTTACAGCCTGGGAGCGAACATTCCTGCCGACACTCTTCTGTGTCGATGTCTCCTGCAGGGACGGAGGCAGAAACGCCTCAAAGCGGGCTTCAGTATCCTCACTTCAGTGTGTTTCAGCTCAGAGAACCTTCCGCTGAGTGGGAAAATCCAAACGTGAGCTGTGGGATGGGGGGAAAAAAGCCACACCTTACAAAAATCACAGAGGTCAACCGTAACTGGACCCAGTTAATCTTCATAATCTCTCTTCTTGCCAACAGGTCCAACAGTCAGCTGAAGACACCTTTGGTCCTCAATAGACGGTCTGATCCTACTGGGCCGGTCCACCACACTGCAAAAACGGATCTAAAAATAAGTAGAAGTTTCTTGAAATGAATGCATTTGCCCTTGATTTGAGCAGATAAATAATATTATCTGCCAATAGAACGAGTATTTTGACCCCTGAAATAAGATAATTAGACACCCTGCACTTGAAATAAGATGATAGATATATAGATAGATAGATAGATAGATAGATAGATATAGATAGATAGATAGATAGATAGATAGATAGATAGATAGATAGATAGATAGATAGATAGATAGATAGATAGATAGATAGATAGATAGATAGATAGATAGATAGATAGATAGATAGATAGATAGATAGATAAGGAAATTTGATTTGGTTTACAGACTCTGGCTGTAACCCAAATCATAGTCCAAACTATGTGTCACACTGCATTCACACATAAAACACAACTATAAAAATTCCATTATAAGACAATAAATAGATACATAAAGAAGCATGTTACATTATATTCACAATAAAAAATTTCAAGACAAATACATAAATAAATAAATAAATAAATAAATAAATACATAAAAATGTATAAAAACCCTTCTTTAAAAAAAAGAGAGATGAGTTGTTCCTATTTTAAGTGCAAAAATCTTATTCCATTGGCAGATCATCTTATTTACCCGCTTAAATCTAGGACAAATACACAAATTTCAAGAAGATTTTAGCTTATTTTTAGTTCAGTTTTTGTAGTGCGGGAACAAAGTGCCTTGATTGTGGATGGACTCGTTAAGGTCATGTTGAGTCTAAAGGCCTCTAAAGACACAACTAGAGTCACCTTTCACAGCTACAGCTAAGCTCTAAAGTATACATACCCCGTGCATATTTTTTTCAATCAAGAAATTTGTTTTTGATATGAAATGTAAAAGAGTACAAAGTTTTTCATTAAATTTTAAGAAAAAAAAAACATTATTAAAATTCTTTAGCCATCCTTTATGAATTAATAATTTTTTTTTTTGGGGGGGGGGGGAGATTACAACCACCAAACTCTTCCCTGCCATCGCTGATCCAGTTTTTTCCAGGTTTATTTGGACAATTCATCGTCGTTGATGCTCCACGTCTGTGGAGGTTGGACCTTCCTGTCCAGACATCACCCTAATCTTTAACTTCTTCCACAGATTCAAGCTGGCGCTTTCCAAAATCTTAAAATTACTTCCGGTCAGAGGACAAATGTTGCTGAAATTAAAAGATTATGTTAAACCTGAACATTTTTTATGTGGAAGCTTCCTAATTTTTATGTTTAAATGCTGAGGGACAGTGGGGACTTCCGGCTTCCATGTGACTTCATGCTGGTCTCTAACTAAAGATTCTCCACGGGACGCCGCTTTTTGGTGCGTTTTAAGCCATTCATCATCCGATCAGATTAATTAATGACACCCTGGCATCTTAGACGAATGTCAATTTAGACGAATGTCACTTGAACATACGGATGCCAACGGAAGAGTCCGACACCAACAACAAAAAGACCAAAGACAAGATTGCAGCACTTTGACAGAAAACTACACTATTTATTTACAAAAATAATTTGTAAATTTTGCCCTTTTTGCCCCTCCTTTGCAGGAGGGGAAAAAGAAGCAAATAAAGGAATTTATGTTGGACCGACCAGACGTAAAAATCCAGGTAGGCAAGTGACCGTAGAAGCATTACAGGTAGAAGGTGATACAATGGACACAAAGTTCAGAGTAGGAAACTTAGATCAATAAAGTATGTGCAAGATTCAACATCCTGCAGCTAAATAGGCCTTTAAAAACTGGCAGCAAGCATCTAGACTAGATGAAACCTCCGGATCTTTGAGCTCCTCCTCCCACCCCAAGGATGAGATTGTCTGTCAGGCTCCAGCTACTTCCTCCAGAAACAGAGAGCTAGACTCTGTCCTTCCTCTGACACAGGCCGTCCTCAACCATGACTGCTGCTGCTTCTTGAAGTTCTTGTGGCTGTTGCCTTGTTGGGCTCCTGAGACCCTGCTCTGAGGTGTCTCACTTTTTTCCTCCTCGCTTTCCACCCTAAATTCAATTCAATTTTATTTATATAGCTCTAACTCATGATACATGTAATCTCAAGGCACTTTCTAAAGTCAAATTCATTCCGATTATACAGATTGGATCAGATTATACAGGTTGGTCAGAAAGTTTCCTCTCTAAGGAAACCCAGCAGGTTGCATCAAGTCTCTCCAAGCAGCATTCCCTCCTCCTGAAAGAGCGTAGAGCCACAGTGGACATTCGTCTGCATTGTTGATGGCTTTGCAGCAATCCCTTATACTGAGCATGCATGAAGCGACAGTGGAGAGGAAAACTCCCCTTTAACAGGGAGGAGAACCTCCAGCAGAACCAGAACCAGGCTCAGTGTGAACGTTCATCTGCCTCAACCCACTGAGGGTTAGAGAAGACAGAGCAGAGACACAACAAGAGAGACAAAAAGCACAGAAGCACACATTGACCCAGGAGTACTTTCTACATTAGATGGTAATAGTGGATGATCTGTCTCCCCTGGATGATTGCCTTTCCTTGCTTCCCGTCATTGGTTTCTGCCAGTCTGGTGTTCCCCATTCACTGATAATTAATTGGATGAATCAAAAAGGGAAAGACTTGTGCTTCAAATTACAAGCATGGAAATAAACCCAGCCCTGCACAGCTTCACCCTGTGACACTTGTAATCCTCTGTCTTAAGGAGGTTCATTTCCTTTCTCTCCTTGTTTTGGTCGACGACTTCTTGCGTCAGTGGCACATTAGCCATCATGGCTTCTGACAGAAAACACTTCAGCGGATGTTCAGGGACCAGGATGCAGCTTTTGTGCAGTCATAGTTTAAAACGTCACCACCTGCTGAAATTACATCTGCATTTATCGCAGAAACTTGATCTGCAAACAGAGCTCTCAGCGTTACCATAGATGTTGCATTGTGGTTGGTGTTTCAGTAACCGAGGAGCCAGCTATCTGCGGATAGCTGGAGGCCAAGATCTGAACGTTCCTCCCGTCTCTTCAGCTTGGAGAAGTTAAATCCTGTTTTAACAGATTTATGGATGAGTCTCAGAATCGCGCCAGCAAAAACTGCAGCTGGCAGCAAACGTTGAGCTGTGGCTCTTTTTTGATGAATGACTCATAAGTCTCAGAAATCATCTGTTTGCGAGTCTGAGCAGCAGGCTGCACAAAGTGTGACAAAGAATCATAAGACACGATTTCTGCTTTGTTCATCGTCCATACTGGACAGTTTCTGAGATTATTTTGGATCATTTTGTCAAAGAAAAGGTCAAATTACCAACCAGAAAGGGCCTTTTCTTCTTCTTTTAAAGAGGTCTTTCTGTCTTACTATCAAAGAAAGACAGAAAGGAACATTTGCACTTTCAGTACATATCTCTTTGACACATTCCAACCACAAACTACTTTAAAGTGTATTTTATCAGGATCTCATGTGACAGAAAAATACGTTTGACGCTATGTTGTGGAGGAACATTACTCACTATTTGTGCTGCGTGAATGAGGGGCTTTGCACTGCTGGAGAGTAATAATTAAGCCAGTTCTTTGTAAAATATCTCAAGCTCAATAGAAGAGGTATAAAACATCTAGGGCTGGGCGATAAATCGATTTAATCGATTAATTCGAATTTACAATTCTTTAAGATTTCATTTTTGGAAAATCTGGATTTTATTTTGCCAATACACTCATTGGGTTTCCATGAAGAGAACAGCATGTGATGCTTAATATATGTTTAGGCAAATATATTGTCAAAATATTGTTAAATGGAAAGTTTTTTTTTACCATAATACGAGGTACTTCATTTACTTATTAACTTTTTTTTTTTTAACTTAGTTTGGAGTTCACAAGTGCAGTGAAGCCTGTTCTTAGCTCAATGTGTAATACCACTAGCAGCAAATGTTTTGTTATATTTTCATTGTTTATAATGGCACGGCTACCATCTTGTTTTACAAGCATGTTTCACAGCTTGTTTTTAGTTGCACTTTGAATTCAGGTCAACTCCCTGATGAAATGCTTGACATACAAGCAAGGTTTTAAAATAATTTCTTTAATTTCTTTTTATGAAACAAAAAGGAGGAAAAAAATCGATTAATCAGATTTGGTATGATAAAATCGGAGATTTATTTTTTAATCCATATCGCCCAGCCCTAAAAACATCCCATCAATTTTTATGTTTGGCCAAAGATTCCCAATTTGATATAGCTCTTAACTTTGACTAGACCATTTTAGACATGGCTTTTTAACCATGGGTGAGCAGGTCCAGCATTTGAGAGCCTGTATCCAGCATGTTTTAGTATCATTGTTCCCCAACGTCTAAATAAAGTGACTGAGGGAATAATTTCCATGTGCTGCTAATAACACATGGATTCAGATCAGGTGTTCTCAAGCTGGACGAACATTTAAAACATGCAGCCTCTAGTTAAAACAGCGATTTTTTTTTATCTCCCAGGACTTCCCTGTATTCAGTTTCCACCACCATGTTTTACAGCAGAAGAGGTGTATTCAGCTAACCTTGCCTGCAAGCTGAATTCTCGCAGTATTTGCAAAAAGGGAACTAAAAGTAAGTAAAAATTTCTAGAAATTTGTCTATTTTTCATTGATTTGAGCAGGTAAATAAGACTATTTGCCAATGGGATTAGTAGTTCTACCCCTAAAATAAGATAATTAGATATTCTGCACTTGAAAAACGACGATGGAGATGAATTGTTTCTACTTTAAGTGCAAAAATCTTATTCCATTGGCAAATAATCTTATTTACCTGCTCAAATCTAGAAAAATAATGCACTAATTTCAAGAATAATTTACTTAATTTTAGTTCCCTTTTTGCAGTGTACAAACACACGAGAATCCATCTTGTGCCGCTCCCGCTTCAACCGTTTGCGTCCGAACCAAAAAACGGTTTGGGCCAATCACGTTGCAGTATTTTGTTTTAAGGCGGGACATACCGGCTGCAACGAAAGCAAGAGCTGCCGAGTCCACAGCTGAACCAACACAAACGCGTAGCTGCTGCTATCACATCTGTATAGTAAGAATCCACGATTTCGTCTTTAATAGTAGAACAAAAAGAATTGCCTTGACTAGCTTACCTTCTTGTGGTTTCTCATGGCAGCTGCTGCTTGTGTTTTCATTTGATACCGTGATTGGCTAAAAACAACCTTTGGTAGGCGGGTACTAGTCGTCGCTTCGCCCAATCAGCTTGGAGAGTTGTGCTCCTTTCCCCAAAGAGATTCGATAGTAGCAGACCCAGACTGATACGGCGCAGAACGTAGAGTGATACACATTATCAATCTGCAGGCAAATAGCTGGCACTGGGCTTTACCGGGGAAAAATGCAAGCCACACTATTCAGATTTTTATTCATAAAAACTGTCTCCTTCCACTTTACAAATACGCTATACTTTGTGTTGGTCTGTGAGCAGAAATCTGTTTTAGTTTATGTTTGAAACTGGACAAAAATGTGGCAACTTTTAAGGGGTGTGAATATTTTGTAAAGGCCTCCCATATCTCTCTGTTTAGATTTTTCGATTTAATTTCTTGAATCAAGTCCAAACCTTGTTGCTTTTGTTCTGAGCTCGGCGCGGCTCATGTGAGCCAGATGCAGCTGCAAGAAGCTGGTTTGCTGCCAGATGTGAACACTTTGTTCATATCAGTAAACATGCAGTATTAATTTGGTGACTGCGCTCCCCGACAAAACAGAACAGCGGCGCACATAACGACAGTAAAGATAAGTAAGCCGACATTTCCGCGTCGACTTCTCCTAACAGGCTGTACATGAACACACAGAAGTGAGCCTGTTTTTTTTTTTGTTTTTTTTTTCTCAGCCTGACTTTGTTCCTCTCCAGCAGGCGAACTAAAGCTGCCTGTGAATCTGTTCAAGCAGGATTCCTCTGCTCACCTTTCTCCTTTGGTCTTTTTTTTCCCCCTCTGCAAGTCTTTATGTTTCAGTAAGCCAAGGATTTTTTTTTTTTTTTTTTTCCAGAAAAGTCAGCAAACGACATGAACGTGGCTTCTTTCTCTGCATTCTTTCTTTCCCTCATCAGGAATTCACTGAGGTTTGGCCATTTTTTTTTTTATTTTTTACTGGAGCGGTTCCCTGTTCTTCCGTGAATAGGAGGCCAAGCGGGCTCTGAACACAGAGCGGCCACAGACTTGGCTGTCCCAGTGCTCAGGGTTACTCAGCAAACACTCTTTAATCTTTCAAACTCTGACTTTCGCTCAGTAGAAACAAAGAGCTGGAATCCAAAGAAGCTCAGAATGCAACAGAGCTCGTAGTTTTCTCTGAGACAGCAACACTCTGTATGCAGATCAGGCTCAAGCTTTGCTTCATGGGGTTTGTCCCCTTGACTGGTCCTCCTTTCAGCTCCAGACAGATTGATGAAGCTCATAATTGGATTCCAATGTGGCACATTTCTACCCGTAGCTCAGCTGGAGCGTATTGTTCCAGACCGACGTTTGATCTGCGCCTGATTGTGGTCCGTAAATTCAAAGGATAGGAAACACAATGGAGATTTATAGCTCCAAAAGAGGACCGACAGAGTATCCCGGGGACAAGTGCTTCATTGCAAAGCAATCCGACGGTTACCCACAGCCACACAAACAAACGGTTCAGACGACCAGTGAATTTTTTGGCAATCACAAAAGGACCGGCGGTGCGCGTCTGTTTGTAATAACAGAAGTAATTCAAAAACCAAACATGATGCCAAGAAGAACTTGGATCAAGGCTCAGAAATCTAGACAGAAAGCAGAGCAGAAAACTCCAATATTAGATGCTTGAAACAGTCCTGTTTGTATCAAAATTTACACCAAAAGGTAAGGTAAGTTTATTTACATAGCACTTTTCAATAACAAGACGATTCAAAAGGAGTTTTAAAAAAAGGCATCAAATGTTTTCAGGCATCGAGGCGTTCCTTACGTCCCGCTCATAACAACCTTGACGTTCTTGGTTTATTTTAGTTTCCATTTTGGTTTGTACTTCTCAGTAGCAGCTCTATTACAATACGGCCGATACGTGACGCGTGTTTTCTTTGCACACGTCTACGTTGACAAAGGATATCACTAAATGAAACGGATCGTGTAGATTAATTACACACATACTGATGTTTTCAAGCCAATCTTTTCAGTTCATTATGACGAACTGGTGATGATTTTTTTGGTATAAGGTTGATGAAAATGTGACTTTTAATTCCTTACAAGATTAGAATATTATGTCATTTTTAATACAGAAATATGGGCTGAATGAAAAGTATGTTTAATATCTGCTTAAAAGTTGTTATTTTCAAAAGGTATATTAAATCTGACAAACGGGCCGTATATTCTAACTTACTGTGATCTACCTGTATAAAAATGCTGCTTCTGTAATCCGTCTTTAATTATTATAACATTCTGCTCTGTTGTTTTGCAGATGAAATTCAAATATACCTCAATAAGGACAATGTTACCTAGAAAAAGAGTCTTAAAGACATTGAATCATAGATGGAAATAAACGCCTGAAGCTTCAAGGAAAATAAAACAATTATGTTGCTTACTACTATAAAACTATGCTAATTTGACTGATTTTATGTGCTGTTTTTATAAAATGTTTCTTGCGTGTTTATTCTCACCATATGTCCGGCACTTTTGGACAGCAAGGAGCTGTTTGATACTGAGCTCTAATTTTTACCTTTAAAGTGGTTGTGAGCAATATCTTCAGGCTGTTTGGACGTTTTTCAAAGTTTCCCTTTGAACTAAATGTGTTTTCACTCATTTCTAGTGCAGCACCTTCCAGTTTAGGGAGGAATGCTGTTTTGTTTGCCACTCTGAGCTGTGAGTCATTCAAGAATTAAATGCTCCTAAATTAAAGCTGGTTTGTCCATTTGTCCATTTTCTTCAATTTTCAACACAATGCACATTTATGCTTGTCTGGTACGAGAACTAGTGGAAAAGATTTAGGTACAAAGAGCCCAAAATCAAAGAGAAACTCTAACACTCTTCAGAAAATATGAAAATACTAACACAGACCTCTTAATTAGTTGATTGACTGAAGCCTAATGCAAAGAATAAATTAATTATTGGAGGTTTTCCACTCAGTCTAGCTCTGAATTGCTCTAACTGTAGCTATGATTGAGAACCTCAGACTCATGCAAGGCAAAAAGCAGACCCTTCAGTGTAGAGAGGGCAACAGGACGTCTGACATTGGCCTGAGATGCAGAGAAAAAGAAGCAAACAATGCGACCAGGGCCCGGTCTGAGGGAACACAAAGCTGGGCTGCAGCTGTGTGTCCTGACGTTCAACTCCTGCTCAGATCCAGAGAAGTTATGCAACTCAGCCAAGAAGCGCTCACTGAAACACGGCGCTCTCCATCCACGCTGCGCCTCTCTTTACGCTCGTTATATCTACACTGAGTAGGAACCTTGATGTGCTGCAGAGTTGATGGAAGAAATACATAATTTTCCTGTTTTATCTTTGAGTTTGCAAAGAATGTGCATGAAGCTTATGTGTTATACAAGAAAAATCCAAACAAAAGTCGCAGAACACCAACACATATTGACTAAGGGTGTAAATCACCACGTTTGTCACGATATGATGTATCGATTTGTTTCGGATGCCGATATTTGCAGATATCAAAGTTTTTTAGGATTTCTGATCAATGTGATCAATGTGCGATCGCATCAATGTGACACTAATATTTACATTCATATCAACTCACAAAAAATGTATTTGACCATTTTATTTCTAAGCTCCTACAGGTATCAGGGATTTAAATCAAAAATAGCATTCTTTTAATTTTAAAGTAATAACAACAGATCACCTGTTCGTTATAGTCTCATGCTTGAATAAAAAATAAATAAATGATATGGATCGTTATTTTCATTTTGCATCGACGTAATTGGACCGTTAATCAATGAATTGATATATCGATGTGGATCGATGTGTTGTTGTACTCTTAATATTGACACCGATTACCATGAAAAGTAAAATGACCTTTCAAGGAAAGCACTGTTTTTGACTTTTAGCATATAAAATATTTGTTAAACATACAAAAACAGAGAGCATAAAAAGACACAAAACTATTTATTATCTCTGTCTTAAATCAAATTGGACTAAATATTTGCTGTTTTAGGTCAGTTAAGATTACCAAAACAAGTAAAAGATTAACTGTCAGACTAATAAGAGAAACGTTTTTAGAGAGAGTTTTTTTTTTCAAACTTTCTTCAAATTTAGCAGTTTATGCTAAATAAGATTGAACGCACTGATAATTATGTCCATATTCTGATATCTTGTTTCACAATATTGAAGTTAAATAGAGGCACAGCTGTGGACATGCCACTTCCTTATCATGTAAAAATCCAAAGAAATCAGCCAAGATATCAGGAAGAGAAACAAGAACCTGCTTGCTAATAATAAATCAGAAACAATATTTAATGCTTAACTAAGGACAACAAAGTCAATGTTTTGTAGAGGGCACCGCAACGCCCTAATCCTGTCAGAAATTTAAAATGTTGGACCAGACTGTGTTGGCATCTGCAACTAGAGCTGGTCTGAAAAGGTCTGATGGAGGTCGATAACCGAAGGAAAGGCTGGAGCTCGTTACAAAGAGGGGGAAAAAATCCAGAAATTATGAATTTTAGGTTACTTTTTTTTTTTCAAATGATGATTTGTGCATATTCACTTTGCTTTTTTCATAAAAAAATATGTAGCACATTGTAAAGAGAGGATAAAAAATATTACATCTTTTACTAAATAGAGGAGATATTTTCATTCTTTTCTGTAGGTAAGTGAAATCTGAGCTTTAGTATATTTTACAGTACCCTGTAAGTTATTCTTTTTACAATATAAAAATCAGCTTTAAATAATAGTAATTAATTAGAATTCAGTCATCAAATGCTACAAATGAAGATTTAATGCACGTATGATAATATTTCAGCCTAATGTTTACGTTTTAATGAGAAACTTCAACGTTGCTCAGCAAAGACAATGTCCTTTTCTGCACTCGCCAAAGCAGTAACCGAGGAGCTGCCTGTGTTTTTGTGTTGCCGTCACTCTCTTCTTCTCTGAGCCGTGAGGGTGTTCTTGAACTCTGACCCCTCACCTGACAGCGTGTTGAATAAATGTCAACTTAACGAGGATCAAGAGCAAAGCAGCTCCACTTACTGCCAAGTTATCCGTAGTAAACTCACTCAGGAGAGGTGAACACAACGGAGCTCTGCCATTATTAAGCTCAATGATCCCTCTATATGCTTTAGAGTAATTATCTATCTAAATTATATGAATACTGAATATACTTTGCAAGGAGAAAGTGGACAGTTCAAACAGCATCATGACACTTTTAATTTTCACTCTAGTCTAAATGCAGGAACATTAGAGGCAGATTTAGATGCAAATCATCAACACAAGCTCAGTATTCTAGGCAGAGATAGGAGGTTGGAAATAAAGAGCAAATTAAACTCAAAAGGTGAGACGGCAACAAAAAAAACAGAGGAAAAAGAAAGGGAACCGTGGGGAAGGCAGATTGCAGAATTACTGTAGATGCAGCTAGGTCGATGAATTTGAGACAGTTAAGGATCTCTCAGTAAGAGGAATGTCAAAACAAAAATATTCAAGACTCTCCGAAGAAAAACACAAATGCAGGAAAACAGAACAAGAGTCTAATGAAATAACAAACCAAACCTTGACCACTAAATCCAAAATGTCAGCTTCAAATATAAATGATGGTGAAAGCAGCAGTAATAAACGGTTTGTTTCCTTGGCATGCTCCTTATTAAATTCAGTTCCAGTACCGTTAAACCGCTGTTCAGTCCTGCTTCTAAGGTAAATACAAAACACTGTTAGCTTTACTTTTACAAGAAAAACACAATGGTAATTTTGAACAGTTGCTTTTCTAACTTCCTGCGGCAGCTAGCTGTGCTGCCACATCTAGAAAGTCATTTCCGTTTTTGGCCTTCTGTAATTTTTCCACCTGGCCACCCAGACAAATTAAAAAATACATCTTTATAGTTATTGTAAGCTGCAACACTATGCTGGCAAACCTACTGTATATATTTACTTGTCTGCTTTCACCCCCATGTGAACTTGAATAAAAGGTTTAATGATTTGGGTTTAACATGATGATGGCTTACCCACTCTGACATATTCAGCTCTCTCTCTCTCTCTCTCTCTCTCTCTCTCTCTGAGGACTTTCTGTAACGTTTAGAAGTGAGTTTGTGGGAATTTCTGTTTTCCCTGAAGTGTATTTGTGAGGTCAGACACCGATGTTGGACGAGAAGGCCTGACTCAAGCTCTTCACTCTAATTCATCATGAAAGTGATCTGTTAGATTCATGAGACCTTGTGTGGACCAGTCAAGGTCTTCCACACCCAACTCATTTATTCATGTCTTTATAGATCTCTTTTTGCGCACTGGTCTAATATTAAAACAGGAAGGAGTCATCTCTAAGCTGTTGCCACAAAGTTGGGAGCATGAAAGTGTCTAAAATGTCCTGATATGCTGAAGTATACAGAGTTAGGTTCACTGGAACTAAATGGGCCGAACCAAACCACCAGAAAAACATCTTTACTCCATCCCAAACCCAAAATTACATTTAAATTACTGGACAGAGAGACATACTTTATAACTCTAGAAAACACCCTGCCACTGATCTAGAGTCCAGATGCAGCATGCGTCACTCAACTGTTTCAAGTGTTTTTTATTGCGCTTGGTGATGCAACGTTGGAACGCAGCTGCTCGGCCTTGGAGACGTTCTTCTCAATCTGAACGTTTGGTGGTCTGACTCTACAGAAAGTTGATTACCTCTGCACACTCTGCTGCTCAGCATCCACTGACCTCACTTTCTGATTTTACGCTGTGGCATACTACAGTGAAATACTTAGTAGTGACAAAAGTTGATGACTGCCTGTTGCACAACTTGCCATCCAATCATGCTGGAATTCACTGAGAACCTGTGGGCCACCCATATGCTTGGTGGTCAGGTGCCTTGGTGCTTAATTGTATCCATCTGGGGCCATGGAAGTGACTGAAATGCCTTAATTTAATGATGTGGAGGGTTAGAGTGCATTACCTGCAGCCACCACTAGAGGCACTGTCGTTCATCCAGTCCACCTCATGCTCCTGTTTTGCTTCACACACAAAAGAAACAAATAAATAAAGCTAGATTACTTTATAACTTGGAAACATTATTGTTCTAACGGTATATTTATCATGTTTGTACAATATACTATTTTATCATGACATTTCTCAGATCATAACAAAAATCATTTCTAATGTGATATTATCTTGTTTGAACAATGAAATTACATTGTTATAGAACAATAAAGTTTTCAGCTTAAAACACGATACGTTTTATTGTTCGAACACGTTCAGATGCAGATAAGGGGCGGAGAAAATTTCTGGTCTGCATGAACTGTTTCTATTTCATGTTTGATTTGAGCCCTGGAAAGATTTTGCAGCTTGGTTAGTATGCTTGGCTAAAATCATTTTGATGTTTGCACAATAAATTATCACATTCTTATGACTTAGATACTGCGAGATTGTGAAAAGGTTGGTTAAAACACAATCATGTATATGGCAATAATGTGATTGTATAAACATGAAAATGATTTGTAATTAAAGTAAAGATTTCGTGTTATAACGTTTATTTTTCTTCTGCCTGGGTGGCAGCTTTATGCTTTCCTAATAACTTTTTAAAAGCCTTCATCAAACTGTTCAACAAAAAAACACCAATTCACAGTTTCATCACAAAACTATTCTGTTTTGTCAGGGAGAGAAAAAAGCAACGATTGATGAGACGGAAACACCGTCGCTCTGATCCAGTTTGACATTCTGACCTTTTCTCTGTAAAAAACACGACATAAGCGCCGACTTTAGGGAATTAAAACAGCCTCCGGTAGCTCTTCATGCAGCTTGCAGCCTCTTCTAATTTTTTGCTGTGAGGAGAAGATGTGGAAACACTGAGTGAGTTAAAGCGCCACAAACACAGAGAACCTGCTGCTTGTAAATCAGGAGATCTGGCAGCTCTAACTATAGAGTCCTGACCTTTCTCTTGTTGCTGCTCTCGCTACCAGAGTTAAAGTTGTTGTAAAAAACAACAACAGACATCAAGCTACCGTACATATTACAAGATAAATTAATACTTTTATCTGTCTAGGGTGCCTGAGGGATCAAACCGGATAAAAGTTATTCCACTTCATTCACTCTCTTTCCCTCTTTGGTGGAGAAAAAGCCAGCAGTAAACAACATTTAGCGTTTGCTCGCCGGCCAAAGCTGCTGCCAGCCCTGCATCATCTGATACTCTAACAGTATCAGACTCGATGGGATCCAGCCAGGAAAACCACAAATGACACATCGCTGTCAGTCGCAGTGTGACTACACGCTAATTCCCCCCCCAGCTACAGATTTTTGTCATTCCTTCAGACACATAAAGACTTCAGCGATTGCGCAACAGATTGTCTCCACCTCACATGGAAAGGAGCGAGACCAGGTACCCTAATCCCAGCGACCCTGGGGATCCCCATTAGTGTGGATAAAAGCTGCAACGTGGTCCGCAGAGGCTCGGTGGGCTTGTGGTGTGCAGCAGCCCCCGCGGGCCGGCAATGACCTCCATCTGATCCCTGACTAACGGGAATTACAGCCCCGGCTCCAGCAGGCAGCGCAGAAGAGCAGTGAACTGTGAAGCATTGTGGAGTCTTAATTAACAACACACACACAGCAACAAGTCTAAGAAGAGGCGCCTGTAGACCTGAAATGAGCAGCCGTGATCTCAGGTATCGAGTTTCCTTAACTGTCTTGAACAGGGGTGTCGCCATGACAAAAAAATAAATAAAAGTCTAAATCATCCCTGAAAGCTCATATATATTTTTAAAAATTGCTTTTTGGAGCCTCTGTCAGTCAGAGGCCCTCTGCATACCTAGAATCAGAACCAAACATGGAGAAGCAGCATTTACATTTCAATTGTTTACTTTTTAATCACTGCTACACTTTATACTGTAATTTACAAGCTGTATGCAACGAAATGTCGTTCTGTATGCACTCTGTACATACAAAATGACAAATAAAGTTGTCTAAGTCTAAGTCATTTAGTTCCTATGTTCCACTTATCTGGAACAAACTTCCAGAAAACTGTAAAAGTGCGAAAAGCCTGGGTTCTTTTAAGTGAAAGATAAAAACACATTTGTTTAGGATTACCTTCGACTGTTCTAGTGAAACTGTTTTACTGAAACATCATTAGTTTAAGTTTGTAGTCCAACTGTTTTTAATATTTGCTTTTAGTTTCTATTCTCCCGTGTTTTATTTTGTTTCTACATTTTATTCCAACTTGCTTTTATTCTGTTTTATTTTTCTATATTGTAATCATGTAAAGCACTTTGCATTGTCTCTGTACTGAAATGTGCTTTACTAATAAATTTCCTTTGCCTTAGAATTGTCCTAACTTTCCCCCATACAGCGCTCCTGGTCTTGATTCGATGAAATTACACTTAGAAACATGTTGAAGCCAAAATTTATTAACCAAGTGTTGTGCATGCACTGCAAAAATAGGACGGAAAATAAGACTTTTTTTCTTGAAATGAAAGTATTAGCCATTGATTTGAGCAGGTAAATAAGACTATTGGCCAATGGTATAAGATTTTTTGCACTTAAAATAGTAACAATTCGTCTCCATCATCTTATTTCAAGTGCAGGATATCTAATTATCTTATTTTAGGGGTAGAAATTCTCATTCAATTGGCAAATAATCTTATTTACCTGCTCAAATCAAGAGCAAATACATTCATTTTCAAGACAATTTTACTTATTTTTAGTTCTGTTTTTGCAGCGTGAGAGCTGCTCCAAACATTTTAAATATATTTAGTGCTTTAAAAGGTGCCAATCTGGAGGGTTTCACCTTAATGGCGTCTGGGAAGAGATCAGAGCAGGTGTTTTTTAGGGGGGGGGGGGGGGGGGTTCATTTAGAAACAAACAAAAGGAGAAGGTTCAGTGAGAATCCAGACAACGATAACAGCCAAGAAAGAAGCAGAAAAACCTTCTCCGTGAGAACATTATCTAGGAGCCATGCTCTGAATCAGAGGTTTCCACAGACGCTGATGTTTAACCTCGTTAAAACCTGGAACATCCAGTGGAGTTATACACTCAGGTTCCAGCAAACTGGTGCCAAATCATAAAATACAGTAAAAAAAAAAAAAAAAAAAAAAAAAACGTAAAGTAGGCCAGATTTCCGATGAGGGCGGCACGGTGGTGGAGTTGGGAAGACTGTTGCTTTGCAGCGAGAAGGTCCCGGGTGTGAAACCTGGCCTGGGGTCTTCCTGCATGCTCTCCGTCGTTCTCCGGGTTCTCTTAGGCCGCTACAGGTTTCTCCCACGGCCCCAAAAGGCACAAGTTTAATTTCCTCTCTAAATTGACCTCAGGTATGAATGTGTGCCTGTATTGTTGTTGGATCTGTGCATGCCGGACCCCGCTTCTCATCCAATGATCGCCTCAGGAAAGCGTCTCAATCAGCTGTTTTACACAGTAACTCTCTGCTGTATCGATCCCTTAAATGTTTAAGGAGGAGTTTTAGATCAGCTCTTCTTAGGTCCCAGCACTGCAGCTCATTCCCGGCCGGGGTTTGTTTTGGTTCCTTTCCTTTTCCGTCATGCTGTTACTGCATGATCCAGTTTGGACAGAGTTTCAGATGATTTCACATTTTGACTCTTAATTCGTTGGAGTACAGAGGAGTTCACAGTCCACTGACTGACTGCAGGGTGCTCATGTTCGGTGGTTGCAAAACCAGCACAAATCATAGCGTAAGAATGCTTGTTCTCATACCCTAAAAAAAAAAAAACTATGCAATGCTTGATGTTTGCTGTGCATTTTGTTTAATAAAATGTAATTTTTTTTCTCTCCAATTGCTGCAGAGATTTAAATGTTTGCTGCTGCCTTGCAAGAACTCAGCAGTTTGACTGGTGCTTCCTTTAGATATCATTTTAAAACAGAGGTGACATGGGCTGTCTTTTTCTACTTGCAATCTTACAAACCTAAATGCAGAATGTAATCTGAATCTAGGCGATCATTGTGAGGCCTGATGGGTGAAGGTGCAGGAGCATCTGATTGTGCTTTCCCGTCCATCTGTCCATCGTTTTCCAGTCATCTGAGGTCCAGGAGGGAAACCCAGACATCCCTCCTCCAAGCAAAGCTCTCCAGCTCATTCTGGAGCTTCCCAAGATGTTTCTAAGCAGAAGCGATCGAGTCCCTCCAGTAACTTCTGGCTCCTCGCTTGGTGCTCCTCCTCGAGTGGGATGTCCCTGGGAAACCTCCAAGGTGGGACATTTAACCTTTCGTCCAAGCTGATTCCTTTCGACTTGGAGCTCCAAGCTTTTCAGGATCTGTGTCCAGTCGTCTAAAATGGACGGCAATTCTAACCACTTGGATCTAGGATCTCATTCTTTTGGTCATGATCCATAAACTGCAAAAAGGGAACTAAAACTAAGTAAAATTGTTTTGAAATGAGTGTATTTGTCCTTGTTTTGACCAGGTAAATAAGATGATCTGCCAATGGAATGAGTATTTTTACCCCTAAAATATGATAATTAGATATACTGCACTTGAAATAAGATGATGGAGATGAATTACTCCTATTTTAAGTGCAACCATCTTATTCCATTGGCAGATCCTCTCGTTTACCTGCTCAGATCAAGGACAAATACACTAATTTCTAGAAAAAATTACTTACTTTTAGTTCCCTTTTTGCAGTGTATGTCATGAGCACAAATGAAGGTTATGCAATCTAAAAGTGGACCCGAGAAGACTTTCTAAGGGTTACTTATAGTCTTTCTTCGGATTTTGGCTGCGCATGAGAAAATTGTGTAAAAATACGCTTTCAGAGTCCTTCAGAAAGTTGGGAAAAATATTGATCCAGCCCATCCAAAATGTTTTAAAAGAAGTCTGGCTTGTTCAAAGCAAAATATAGAGAGCTTAGAAACATTTGCATGGTACCGAAGAGAAATCTTCTGATGTGCTAAATCTGGGGGATTGACTTTGTGTGCTCTTGTCCAAACACGTTATGCTGCTTCGTACACGGGTCAGGATTCAGAAGTCACCTCTCAGTTTGGAAGCAGAGCTGGGAAATCCTTCTTCTGCTGTGCACATGAGAGTAGAAACACAGAAAAGTGCTCACAGCTTCAGAAACTGTCAGATTTAGCTGCAGAGCTTTCAAAATTCCCACCCCTAGCCCCCGGAGTAACGCAGCAAAACGTTTACATCTTCACGCCGAGGATGACTTCTGGACCCTGTTGTGCAGAGACCTGATGCTGCTGTCAAAACCCGAGCCTCTGTTACAGTCATACGGCACGGAGGGCCACCTGGAGAAACAAACGGAGGAATAAAAAGAGGCCTCCCTCCGTCCTGCACGCTTTCTGCTGCAGCCCAGTTATGGAAACAGTGATGCCACGGGGCTTCCACAGCCGTCTGACCTCCCCGGTCACCAACCCCGCGTTTAGGCGGAGGCAGATGGCAGCAGCTTCTGGAGTCAGCGTGAAGGCTGCTCATTTGCGAACGCCCCGCTGGGTTAAATCAACCCCTGCATGAGTGTGTATGTTTTCACGCTGGCCCACTGAACTCTTTCATTTCATGCCATCACAGGACCTCTGCAGAGGACAAATGAACTCCTCACAGCCGAGGAGCGCGGTAACTCATTTCTGTCACTCATCACAAACACCATTTCTCTTTTTTTGTGCATAAAAAAAAAAAAACGCCTTTAAAAGTGTGCAAACGCTTGGCAGTTTTCTGCTCGTTATGTAGTCAGTTTCAGGGTAAATGTTTAAATTAAAGGTTTGAGACACAAAGCGAACAGCGTCAGGGTGAGATGTGTGTGTTTTCACAGCTGGTTCAGATAAAACCGGACCTAGAAGATAAGAAAAGTGGTCTGAAGCCATAAAGGGGAAACTGGGATTTACAGCGCTAAATACCATGACAGAAACTAGCACATATATCACAGCCCCCCCACTCTTGATTCAGGTATGCAGGTATTTTCTCCCCGTCTTGTGCGGTATCCTTCAGCTGATAAAGGGAACAGAAGCTGCTGAGGCTCCTAATAAAGAGTTTAATGGACAAAATGAAAGTTTTACAATTTACCGTCTGTCTGTGGTTGATTAAGCTTTTATCCAGACTTAATTCGAGATTTTATTATTGCAATTAGAATTTGTGGATTTCTGGGTTTGTTTTATAGCTTTCAATGACATTTTCTTCACATGGATGTTGTTCAGTTTGGTTTTACAACATCTTTCGGCTTTTGGGTTTTTTTATTGCTGCGTTTTATCCCCTCTTTCTTCAGTTTCTTTACTTTCTGCTCACTCCACGTAATGCCATGTTACACCCACAAACTGTGTTATGTAATTTATATTGTTATGTGATAGGGAAGGCAATACTGTACTGTAACTTTCATTGCAGACACCAAGTCTCTTAATGAAAACGTCCCTTTCGCCAGGATTTTCCACCAAGCCTTAAAAACAACCGCCAACAAACCATCAGTGAAAAAGAAGAATCTGGACAAGTTGCAAAGTTACAAGCCCATTTCAAATCTTCCATTCATCAGTAAGGATATGGTTTTAAAAGATAAACGCTTACTGAACTTTGACCAGCCAGGTTTCTGTGCCCACCACACACTAACACCGCCCCCTGTCAAGGATTTTAATGACATCCTCATAAAATCAGAGTGTGGAAAAACTACAGTGCTGGTATTTCTGGACCTCAGCTTAGCATTCAACACTGCTGACCATTGTATGTTAATGGAGAGACTGGGTTGAGCTCCCTGGTACGATACTTAACTGGTTTGAGTCTTACTAGAAGGACTTGGGCTTCATTGTGTCAAAAGGTAACTTTATGTTAGAGTTGGGAAAAAATTACATGCGGGGTTCCCCAGGGTTTCATCTTAGGGCCCCTCTTATTCTATATCTACACACTCCTATTGGCTGAGATTATTACAAACAGGATAAGTTACCAGCTACGCAGATGACACACAGCTCTACATTACAATGTCACCAAGTGACTATGAACCCATTCAAACCTTAATTAGACACATAAAATGAATCAATTTGTGGATTTGCCATGTTTTTTCTTCATTAACCGAAGCAATATTTTTTTGGACCAATGGAGGAGCAATCACGAGTCAGCGCTCAGCTTCTGTTGCTACAGCTAGAAATAACTGATCAGGTCCCAAATCTGGGCGTGGTGACAAACTCAGATCTGAGCCTTAAGAGGCAAATAAAGGCAATAATAAAGTCCACCTTCTCTCACCTGAAGAAACTTTTCTGTGTCAAATAAATAATGTCTCAGCAGGATCTTTAAAAACTCTTTCATGCATTCATCTTTAGTTAATTTAATTACTGCAACAGTGTTTTCACATGCTTGCCTAAAAAGTCAATCAGACAGCTGCAGTTGATCCAGCTTCTCGTTTCCTCACTAAAACTAAAATCAAAACACATTAACCAGTTCTGAAGTCATTACACTGGCTCCCTGTATCTCAGATATTAGACTTTATAATACTTCTGTTAGTTTACACACCACTTAGTGCCTTAGCAGCAAAGTCATTAAAGGTTTGTTGTCATTGTATCAACCTTCCAGACTGCTCAGGTTTTTTGGTTCAAGTCCACATCCTTAGAATCAGAACCAAACATGGAGAAGCAGCATTCAGTCTTTAGGCTTCATTAGTCTGGGACCAACTTTCAGAAAACTGCAAATAATAATAATAGAAAAGGCATAAACTCTGTTGCATTAAATCAGTGTTAAAACCCAATTTGCATAGAGTTGCCTTTGACTGTTTAAAACTATTAACTGAAACATTAATTTCTCTCTACAGTCCAACTTTTAACTTTCCTTTATCATGTCACTGTAATGTATTTTAATGTGTTTTCTTATGTTATTGTCATGTAAAGCCCTTTTAATTGTCCCATGAGCCTGTTCTTTGCAAAATAAACTCAGAGTGGTTGAGGAGGATTTGTGAAAAGATCCGTGAATTCTCTCTTATATTTTGGCCTGGACTTTGACTAGACCCGTTTCTCTTTAGCTCTGGCTGTATATTTAGGACCTGTTGTCCTGCTGTCCCCCCAAGTTTCCCAGCATTGCCCCACACTGCAAAAAATAGAACTAAAAATGTGAAACATTTTCTTGAAATTAGAGTATTTTTCCTTGATTTGAGCAGGTAAATAAGATTATTTGCCAATGCAATAAGATTTTTGCACTTAAAATAGGAACAATTCATCTTCATCATCTTATTTTAAGTGCAACATATCTAATTATCTTATTTTAGGGGTAAAAATGTTCATTCCATTGGCAGATAATCTTATTTACCTGCTCAAATCAGGGGCAAATACATTCATTTCAAGAAACTTCTACTTATATTTAGTTCTATTTTTGCAGTGCAGATTTAGCCGCATCTGCTGAAGAGAAGCATTCCCACAGCATGATCCCGCCCACACCCTGTTTCACTAAGGATGGTGTGTAGCAGCAAACATACAGTAAATCTTCTGGTTGAAAGAGAAATATCCAACAAATAGTAGATAAAAACATCCCAATTAAATTAAATTTTATGACTCTGAGGTCCAATTAAAATCAGATTGAACTTATTCATTTCCTTTCAAACATGCACTCATTTATTGTCCTGCCTGGTGCTTGCTGGGCTGTGAAGAGGCTGGTGTCCATCTCCAGTGGTCAGTATTCGCCCCGGACAGGTCGCCCACCGAAGGAATTTAGAAACCCCCAAAGAGAAAAAAAAACTAACATGCATGTTTTTGGAGTGAAGCCAGAGGATCTGGAAGGACTCCAAGCATTCACGGGGTGAACATGCAAACTCCACACAACAAGCCGCTCCACTGTTCAGCTCCTCGTTCTCAGTCACATTAAAATTAAGTCCATAAACAGTCACACTTATGTATAAAATGTGGTAACTTCAAATTAATTATGTTAGCAGATATTTTCAACCACCTATAAGAAGATACAGTAGGCTACATTGAATTTATGTTTCTGTTTTCAGTCTATTAGGTTAATTTCTATATATTTCCTTAGTGTTTAGAATTGCCTTTAAGCCATGCACTGCAAAAACGGAACTTAAAATAAGCAAAATGTTCTTAAAATGTGTGTATTTGTCCTTGATTTGAGCAGGTAAATAAGATGATTTGCCAATGGAATAAGATTCTTGCACTTAAAGTAGGAACAACTCATCTCCATCATCTTATTTCAAGTGCAGGATGTCTAATTATCTTATATTAGGGGTCAAAATACTCATTCCATTGGCAAATAATCTTATTTACCTGCTCAAATCAAGGACAAATACACTAACTTTAAGAACATTTTACTTATTTTTAGATCTGTTTTTGCAGTGTGTGACCTGGGTGAGATGTTGGGCCTCCTTCCAGAAGCTTCTCACAGTAGTTTGCTTGAAATTTGGCCCATTTCTCCTGACAGAACAAGTGTAACCACGTTAGTTTTTGGTGGCCGCCACCCTCACTCACACCTTTACAGCTTTGAAAGATTTGATTGTGAAAGTCCAGAGTCAGAGGGCTTCACGGCGTCTCCCAGAGACGTCAGAAAAACGGCAGCACCGAGGTTGGAGCACAGCCGAGAACACTGGCTGCACGCGTGCTTTGAGTCATGTCGACCGCAGAAAGTAATTCATCCTGCAGAGGTTGCAGTAGCTGCAGGGGAGCTTCAGAGGCAAACATTTCAACAGATCGCCTCCCTGGACTCTCGTTAAGCTGCTGCTGTTCTGACTTCGCTCTCTGCAGAAACACTCAAAACAGCTCGAGATAAGTGGAAAGTGTAGCAAACGTCTCCTCGCTGCATTGTGCAAGACCTGTTTGATGAGAGTTGTTTTTTTTGTTTTTTTGCTCTGCCAGAGTTAAGTTATAACGGCAACACATCGGGAGCAGATTTCTGCAGCAGACCAGAAAACAGCTGCTCAAGTTCAGCTCAGTGGAAACTTTAACTCGGCGGCCTCTTCAGCTGTCAGCATTGACAGCTCTCAATGTGAAAACCTGAATTTCTGTTTTCAATGCCTCTGCTGCTGAACTTTCAAACACCAAAGTGCTGCACTATAATAAATACGTACTTATTCCTGGTCCTGGATTAACTTAATGATGTTCAAACCTCTTGCAGGACTCTGCATGAGGGTACCAAGGGGACGCTGCCACCTACAGGTCAGGCAGTACAATACATGCACATAACAGATGTAGCAGGTGTGACCTTTACTCTGAGGAGGATCTAAGCTTAAACACAAACTGATGCAACACTGCAAAAAAGGAACTAAAAGTAAGTAAAATGTTCTTAAAATTAGTATATTTTTCCTTGATTTGAGCATGTAAATAAGACTATTTGCCAGTGGGATGAGTATATTTTACCCCTAAAATAAGATAATTAGATACCCTGCACTTGAAATAAGATGATGGAGATGAACTGTTCTTATTTTAAGTGCATAAATCTTATTCCATTGGCAAATAGTCTTATATACCTGCTCAAACCAAGGAAAAATATACTAATTTCAAGAATTTTTTACTTACTTTTAGTTCCCTTTTTGCAGTGAATAGCGCAGCATTTTGCACTAACAACGCATGACATTGCAAATAAAGTAAGCTTGCTGCACTATATAATGAGGGCGGGGCCAGATCACTTACAGCAAGGACATTAAGTTCCCGATTTTAATAATATGGATATCAATTTTAACAATACAGAAAAAAGAAAAATACATTTTAAAATTGCAGTTTCAGATGACATTTATTCCCACTTAAAATGGCTATACTGCAAAAACGGATCTAAAAATAAGTAGAATGTTCTTAAAATGTGTGTTTTTGTCCTTGATTTGAGCAGGAAAATAATATCTGCCAATGGGATGAGTATTTTGACCCCTAAAATAAGATAATTAGACATCCTGCACTTGAAATAAGATGGAGACGAGTGCAAAAATCTTATTCCATTGGCAAATAATCTTATTTACCTGCTCAGATCAAGGACAGATACACTTATTTTAAGAGAATATTAATTATTTTAGTTCTGTTTTTGCAGAGTAAAATGACACACTGGCATATCACAACTGATGCTTGTGGTTCAAACATGCTTACTCAGCTTTTTGAAGGCGGTTTAAACCCGTTATAACCTCCAGCATGGTAGTTTGGCGTACGCCTGACTGGAACACCTTGGTGAGATACAAAGAGATGCTTGAAGCCTTCAAAAAAATAAAAAAAAAGATTGTAGAGTCTGGTAAGGCATTAAAATTTGGAGAACATTAAAAAACAAGCGCCAACATGCCGAGGTCCGGCTGTCTGAGAAAATTATCTCTGAAAGCCGATCGCAAGATGATGAAAGAAATCTCCAAGAACACTGATGCAACGGCATCAACCGCAGGTTCTTGCTAATGTTTCACAACCAGAAAGAGACTAAAGTTTTAATATAAACTTAGATGGGGGGGATGTGAAAGGAGGAAGGAATCAGTTTCTAGGAAAAACACAAAGACCAGAGTCAGGTTTTACTAGAGGGAACGTAGACAAACACCAGAACCTCAGGAATCCTGTTTTTCTGACAGATGAGAGCCAAACTTGGTTATTCTGACACCAGAGTAGAGGAAATGTTTGGTACAAACCAAATACAGCATTCCAGGAAAGGAACCACATATACCCTCAGAGTAAAGCACGGAGGTGGAAGGGTCATGTTTTGCTGCAGCAGGACCGAGTCAACATCATGAAAGGCTCTGAACATTAAAAAAAAAATAAAAATAAAAACTCAAAAGGTCACAGGAAGTGGAGTGGAACGACATTTCCATGACAGAGACCGATAGACCGCTACAAGAAACATCTTACCGAGGTTTCTACATCAGGTGGAAAACACAATTTTAAAAAACTTTCATTGTGTAATCAGCAAAATGGTTATATTTGTTGTTTCAATTTAAATAAACCCCTTTCGGTAACACTTTATTTGAAGGGGTGTACATAAAACTGACATTACACTGTCATAACATGACATAACACCTGTTATGAACATAAATGACTCTTTATGAATGTTTAGGACTGTTGTCATTAGGTAAATTATAACACTATTAAAGCAAAGTTGACATTGTTTAAAATGTCTTTGTTATGACAAGACCTTAACTTAACAAAACCCCAAGTCAAGCCCTTAATTTAACCTAATCCCAAACCAAGCCCTTAATTTAACCTAATCCCAAACCAAGCCCTAAATTTAACCTAATCCCAAATCAAGCCCTAAATTTAATTTAACCTAATCCCAAATCAAGCCCTAAATTTAACCTAATCCCAAATCAAGCCCTAAATTTAATTTAACCTAATGCCAAATCAAGCCCTAAATTGAATTTAACCTAATCCCAAATCAAGCCCTAAACTTAACCTTCTCTCTGTTAATGTCAAGTTATCATAACAAAGACATTTTAAACAATGTCAACTTTGCTTAGTGTCATAATTTACCGAATGACAATTAATGACAACAGTCCTAAACATTCATAGAGTCATTTATGTTCATAACAGGTGTTATGTCATGTTTATGATAGTGTAATGCCAGTCTTATGTACACCCCTTCAAGTGTAACCCCCTTTCTTTCCAGGGAGATCAATTAGCCTGGTACTTTTTTTTTGTATTCATATTACTTGAATTTTTCGGTATTTTTAAATACAAAGTCATATGTCCAAATAAGTTAAACAGGTTGTAGTGTGAGACAGTAAAAGACTAGAGATCAGGTTCACCTTTCAGTAAAGCTCTGAGCACCCAGAGCTCCAGGTTTAGATCAAAACATACCTATGAGCTGGAAAGGCCTAGTCAAAGTCCAACTTAAAGTTAAGAGTCATGGCAACAGTGAAAAGTGATTCTACGAAAAATTCCTATAAATCTCACTAATTTTGTGGTAGTCATGTAATAAAAGGTGAAATATTATAGTCTTCCTAAAGCTACTGTAAACGTGAGAATGTGGGTCACAACTGCTGTTGTGTATATAATATAAAATACTGAATTACTTTAATATTTAGAAATTATTTCAAATCATCATCCAAGTTTGTTTGTTCAGATCAGTCAATAGCTGAAGAAAAGACTATGAACCCAGAGAAGATGCCTTATGTAAAGATTTATTAATTTATAATACAAGCTTTTATGTAGACCACATTGCATTTTAATTCTTTTTTTTCTTCTTTTTTTACATTTATTCATACTGAGCTAAAACTTCATAGCAGTGACACTGATCGACAAAAAAAACCAAAAAACAAAAAAAAACACCTAAGGACGCTCAATGGAAGGAATCGAAAAGGTTTCCGACTGTGAAGAAACCGCAGCCCGTCACAGTGCACCACTTTAAAAATAAAAATCTCACCAGCCCTCACACAGTATGCCACGGTCATCACACGCCCTCAGACAGACTCGAACACACACTCACCCTCACTACAACTCAACAAATATCTATACACGAGATAAAAATCGATATATTTAGATTTCCTTATTAATGATATTAATGAATTCCACAATAAAAGGCAAACATTAAGTACAGACGGCATCCAAATGACAGGGAGGCGAAAGACCGCTCTGCCTCACCTGCCCTGCACTGCAAAAATAGACCTAAAAATAAGACATTTTTTCTTGAAATTAAAGTATTTTTCCTTGATTTGAGCAGATACATAGGACTATTTGCCAATGGAATAAGATTTTTGCACTTAAAACAGGAACAATTCATCTCCATCACCTTATTTTAAGTGCAGTATTTCTAATTATCTTGTTTTAGGGGTAAAAATACTCATTCCATTGGCAAATAATCTTATTTATCTGCTCAAATTAAGGGCAAATACATTCATTTCAAGAAAATTTTTACTTATTTTTAGTTCTCTTTTTGCAGTGTGGGGGGGAAAACGAAGAATAATCTGCCTGGTCGGGAGTCTCCAGTGGATGCAGACCTGAGGGAAGGGGGGGGGATTGGGTCTTAAACGAATAAAATATTTCCCTCCAGCCTTCCTTTTCCTGGTTTTTCTCCCATGTCAGCACCACTTTGCTTGGAAACGTCAAACTCACACTGGCCGCGTCTTCTTCCCGGGTTTGTCTCCGTCTGTTCTGGGTCCAAAGCAGCTTCTCTTCACTGAAGTATCTTCTACATGGGCCCACCGACAGAAACAAGCTAATGCAGGCGGTTCAGTTGTTTACGCAGGGAAAAAAAAAAAAAAAGGAAGATGGCAGGTTTTTCCTACTACGTGGGAATTTTAGAACACCCCTCCCCCCTCCAAAATAATAATAAAAAGCCCCTCAAAACAATTAAAAATGGTGCTGACGGAGGAGATTAATCAATAAACACTTGATAATTAGGACCAGTTAAGTGCAGCAGGAGCTGGGGAATCGTCCATGTAAATAGAGATGGGTTAAAGCCCACAAATCCTTTATAGTCCATTAAAAAGCGAGTAGTTTCCGGCTCTATAACACTAAAAATGCCAGGTTTTTAAAAACACCTCCATCAGCAAAACGTGTGCGACAGAGCGCATGTACTGTTGAATCTGGGGGGGAAAAAAAATAAAATAAAGAAATAACGAGGGAAATGGCAAAAGAAAAGGGGCGGGAGACACATGATGGCACGGATCGAAATAAAAACAAAAAAAAAGTTTCAGATCGGTACAAGAGTTCAACCAAAGCGTCCCCGGAGAGACGACGTCCTGCCGTTTCTTTCCAGATCTGCAGGCGAAGAGACGAGCAGTAGGAGAAAAAAGTAAGGGCGTTTGCATGTTTAGATGTGTGTTATGTTTAGTTTGCATGATGTTGGGGGGGGGGGGGGGGGGGGGGTGTTTTTTTATGATGCTTTACAAGAGGAGACAGCAGTTGCTTTCTGTGGTTTTTTCTCTGTTCCTCTGACCTGCAGCGACAAGACAAGACGAGACGTGGAGATTAAAAACTCATCATCCGTAAACAGAAGAGCTGGGACGACGACACACCTTCTGTATGAAGTTTGCTCAAGAAAATAAATCTTTTTTTTTTTTTTTTTTGTTTAAACAAAACATACCGATAGCTACTAAACATCTCAGTCAAACAATAATTAGTTGTAAGAAAAGCTATTCTGGTTTTATGACAACGATACTAAATAGGGCTGGATGATACATAAAAACAACAACATATCGACAAAATAGAAATCATATTGATTAATATTGATAATTATGAACAAATTCAAAACATATAATACAACTGCAGCCCTGAACATTTTATGCTGTTGCTTAAAGACCTATTTTAAACTCAACCCTTTTTTCCACCAACTTTTTAACAAAACTGCAAGTATTTACAAAATGAAAAAACGTGTGTTCTCTGAACTCTCTGAAGGGGGCGGAGCTTGGTTCCTGTGTCTGCATTGTGATTGGTTGGGAGGATGTAACAACTGTAAAATTAACCTACATAATTGGCTGGAATGTAAAATGAAGGAAAACTTATTTTATTGAACTTTTTATTGACCTCTTTTCTCCTATCATCGATATAGATCTATCGATCGATATATATTGTTATTGAATTATCGTCCAGCCCTAAATCTAGAAAATATCCTCACCGTGAGAGTTGGGCTCTGGAAGAGTCTCCCTCGCAACCAAGTGCATTACGGTCGTTCGTCCCGGTGGCAGCTTCAGAGCTTAAAACAGGAAACACACATTGTTACTCGTTTGCTATACTATTTGAAACTATTTGAAATCTTGTTTATAAAGCCGTTTCCCTGAAGGCCTCAGAGGATTGTTAGTGAACAAACAGCATCGTGAAGACCAAGGAACACGGGGCAGAGAAAGCTGTGGGGGGAAGTTTATGGCAGAGTTTATTGTTATAACGCTACATGCTAAACTTTAAAATAATCTTAAACTGCAGACGAGACGAGACTAAAACTAAACTTTCTGTCCTGCTGAACACTTCAGGCTTCAGAAGACTGAAGACGGGGGCAGATGTTCACCTTAAACATACACCGGTTCAGATCAAATAATATTCCCGTGTTAGAATGTCCTAGTCAAAGCCCAGATTTGAAACCAGCGGAGAATCTGGGGAAAGACTTTCCTTGAAAGTTGTTGCTGTTCGGTCTCCAGCCAGTCGGACTGCAGCTTGAGCTGTTTTGCTGAGAACGGGACAAGGTTCAGCCTCCAGATGTGCAAAACTGGAAGAGGCTCAAGAACAGCTCCAAAATTTTTAATATAGTAGAAAAAGTCCAGTAGTTTTTCACTCTACACTCTATATTAGAGTTGGAAAAAATGACATGCGGTGTTCCCCAGGGTTTCATCTGAGGGCCCCTCTTTTTCTATATCTACACACTACAGGAAGTCAAACTCGTTTCCTGTAGAATAAATAAATACAGAGGGAAATATTTCAAGCGTTTATTTCTAGTAGCAATGATGATCAGAAAGGCTTTAATGGCGGTTATCTCTGTTGCTGGTACACCTTTTCCTTCCACTCAACTTTCTGTAAATATGCAATGACCTGTTCACAATATTCCTCATTTCTGAGAGACCAACCTTGGGGTTTTCATTATCTGTAAATAAAGAGATAAAGGCTTGAAATATTACACATTCTATTTAGCAATATGTGAGCTTCACTTTCTGAAATGACAAAAAAAATATTCAAATTTTTCCACAATATTCAAATATTTTTGTACAAAAAAAAAGGTTTGGCGCTGAAATTAACGCAAAATGTGGTTCTACTAAATACAAAATTGGTGGATAAGTATCTTTTTATCTGTAAAAGAAAAAAAAAGTGAACATCATGCCTCATTTTCCACTTTAATTGGTCATTTGCATAAACTCAACTAATGACACTGAGGCAAGACATTATAGGAGTAAAAAGTACCCATTTACTTCTTGTTCAACACGTCTTGCTGTGCTTATAAGTATTTTTTGTTGTCATGTGATGCCATGATTTACAACCTTAAGCATACAAAGTGAACTTACTACATCTCTGCTCATTTCATGACGGCTATTAATCGGCACACGGATTCAACGTCAAGCTTTTCGAGTTTTCTAGGGCTGGTATCTGAAATATCCGACTGACAGCAGAGGGACGCTGCAGATACTGATCAGTTTGGGTATTTTTCACACTATTCTTAAAAGTTTACACCACGACAACAGTTTAGTTAAAAACAAAGCAAGCAAACAACAAAAAAAAAATCTTACTGTGCTAATAATTTATGTTTTCTCCTCTCGCATGCAATTTTCCACCTTTGTGTCCAAACTTTTAGCCGCAAACTATCAAGTTTAACAATTTTGTAATGGCAATTTTCATTTTTAACCTTCCTGCTCCACAAACTAAACAAACAATATTTTTTTTATAACAAAGGCGCCTAATTTCTGTAGAAACGGGGTCTGGAAATCATTGCACATCTAAAACTTAAATGGTCTCACATTTTTCTCCTGATTAACAAAGGAGATGAAAAGTTTCCAATTCTATTTTTTATCTTCATCTATAATTTATGTGTTTCTTCTGAAAATGAACCGGATATGGGTCACTCTTGCTTTATTTAGCCAAGTTTAATAAATGGGTGCACCAGAGTCTGCTTTTGAGTAAAAACCACCTAATGTCTGTGGTTTTGTTTACTATAATTATACATAGAAATTTTTCGTTTTCATTTTAGGAAGAGTTTAATCTGTCTGCATCTGTTCTGAAAGCTCTCTGTCAAACTTTATAACACAACCACAATTGTGTTATTCTTGAATTGTTGTCCTGCGGCCACACAAAACTATTCCAAGGGCCACAAATGGCCCGCGGGCCACACTTTGGACAACCCTGATATATGGAAACAATTGGTTTAAAAGGTTTAAAATAACAATAATTGACATTTTTTTTACTTTATCCAAACTCATTAAAGTGGTTTTGTGATGGAAACTTGCTGGGAAAAGACTTTTGGCTGCAATAAATCCTAGATTAATTTGATTATATCTCAGCTTCACGCTGTTAATTAACAGCAGGTTGAGCCTAAAACATCAGCTTGCATAAATGGTCTCAATCCCGACCAACTATATTATTTTAAATGTTGTTTTCAATCAGTAAAGAGACGTTCTGGTCAATCATAATCTTGTGCACTGCTGCTTTTAAGCTGACGGCCACTGCTCCCACAGTTTATATTAACATTGTAACATTTCTTTTATCATTTTTTTTTACATCAAGCATAGAAAAGAGCAGAGCTTGAAAAACATAAAAATGTTTTGTCCACTGATGCCAAGCGCAGCTCACACTAAACCCGTCCAGTTGACGTTGAGCCGCCGAGCGCAGGTGGAGATCAGGCGGAGGCCAGAGAGTTCAAAAGGCCAAATGCTTAATGAGTTTAAATAAACAGATGATCACATTCATTCGCTGCTTAGTCCGCTTTGTTTAGACTTAGCCGTTAATTTCTTAAACCACAACCTGCTTAGATAAAGGACAACGGCCGCTACAGCTGCGGGTCGTTTAATTTAATTTAAATCTAGATGAAATCAAAATAACTCGGACATGTTCTTCTGGGTTGTCCAAAGCGCGGCGCGGGGGCCATTTATAGCCCGGGACTGATTTTTGTACGGACTGATTATATGGGACTGATTATTTGGAGGTGGACGCCATTAAAAATGTTGCCATTAAAAATGTTATGTACCATATAGGAGGAGTTCCTAAAAGGTTGTTGCAAACTGGTCTATTACTTTTAAGGAAAACCTTTTTCAAGTTTTGAATCAACAATGACTTACACATCTGTTTCCTACAGAAAATCTAAACTAATTTGTTTAATTAAAATATGGCATGCTGATTTAAAGGTGATTAGCGAGCTGAGCACATAGAGCCGTTTCTTCTCCATCAGGCTCCCACCTGTCAGAACAGAGAGGGACTGTGATGCTGCGTCCTGGAGAACGCCTGCTTGGAGCAGCTCAGTGCATCAAAAGCTCGGTGTTACATATAAAACAGTTTGATGTAAAAAACTTCTTTATAGTGTTACACATACCTGTGTGTGTGGAGTCGGCGTGGAGTACGCCTCGAGTACGCATGGACCTCCGTGGAGTGAACTACACCAGAGTATGTGGGGGTCTTTACATGAATGCACTTCTAGTTTAGACATTACAGTCAGGCAGTCTTGTAGACAGCTCAGGGGTCCTATCAGGTAGTGTCAGTGTACCGTAATGCTCTGAATATCCATTGAGCGGAGCGGCCTGTTGCTAACCAAAGTCGTATTTATACATTTTAAGAGATTTTTGAGCGCTTTGTACCACATAAAATCAGTCAGTAAGCACAACGGTAATCATAGATAAGGGGCACCGTCAATTTTTGAGAAAATGTAAGGATTTTAAGTTCGCCTTGTAGTCCAAAAAATACGGCACACAATCTAGACTCTGTTTATGGAGTCCAGAAAAGGGCCAAACCACTACATGCTACATGTTTACATGCCGCTGGTTCCACAGGCTCTCGTTTCTACTGTGACGAATTTAAACTGTCTCACACATTCTAATGTCTCTTTTCACACAGCGGACGCTTTGAAAAATATCCGATAAGTATCCACATTAGTACCATATATGTAAATGGAAAAATATCAGATTTTTTTTTTGGGGGTGAAAGATTGGATTTGGGTCACATTTCCTTGCAATGTGAACGCAGCCATAGAGACACACAGGACAAACAACCACACACACACAGTCACACCTACGGTTAATTTAGAGAGACTAATTAACCTAACAGTGATTAAGGACAGCCGGAGGAAGCCGGAGTACCCGGAGAGAACCCACACATGCTCAGGGAGAACATGTGCTGGGATTTGAACCCTGGACCACAGTGCTACTAACTGCACCGCTGTGCAGCCCAGCCTCCTTTTTCTATTTCTGATATCTAAACATCTAAATCAGGGGCGTCCAAACTTTTTGGTGCATGGGCCAAAATTCTCACGTCAAAGGAACTCAAGGGCCAATTTTTTTTTAAGCCAAAGCAATCATGCTAATTTTTTACCTGCTCTACAAAATATGATAATTTTGAATAAATAAGTCAGATTTTTTTTTTCACAGGAAATGAATGTGCAAATTATTGTAGATCCAAAAAAAGGGTTTTGCTCATTTGTTGTTTTCATCCAGTTTGTAAATTATTTTGAATAATTTAATTTGACTCTTTAACAATAATAAACTGAACTCTTTTTGGTCTGGCAATATAAGAACAGTATTTGGGTGGGTTGTTGTAATTAGCCGAATTAAAAAAATTAATTCAAAGCAGATTTTAATGCACCAAATTCTGCATTTGAGTAATTAAATGTCATTTGATTAATGTTACTATGAAATTAAAGAGAATGTGAGAAGTGGGTTTATTAAAAGATCAATACTTTGTGTTGTACTTAACATTTTCAATTGTAGGATCTTAACGTTCCTGTAATAATTTCGCCCTAATTAAAAACTAAAATGTTGGGACACTTTGGACATGCCTGATCTAAATGGTCTAAGGCCAACATATTTAGCAGATTTTCTTTCCTACTAAAGGGCCTTCAGGTCTTCTGTCTTCTAAATCAAGAACTTACTTTATATCTATTTCTCATTACATTTTATCATTTTATTGCTATTCAAGTTATTAATCTTGGCAGAGACTGTCATGTTCTCAATGTTTCTAGTGTTCCTCGTCTCTCTTTTCTTCAGCTTATCAATATCATTATTGTTATGAACCTCTGTAAAGTACTTTCTTTTATGTTTGGTTGTATAAAAACGCTAAGATGTGACTGACTGACAGTATTTCCCGGGTATTTTCAGACACCGTCTCACCTCCCAGGGTAACATTGCCGTGAAGGAAGCGTCCCTGGAAAATGAGGCGCAGGATACTGGAACTGCTCACCTTCTCATCCTCCCATCCTGCCACAGAAAGGAGGAAGAAATCATGTATCGCAACATTTTATTATGTGCATCATGCAGAAGCTGTGCTTTACAAAACACTAGGTGTATTATTTGACAATGTGCAACCACGATTATTACAAAGTACCAACATATTTTACAGAAACTAACACCTTGGAGTAAATATACCTTAATGTATAGTTCTGAGACGTTCACTGGCCACCTGTACTTTATTAACCTGACTCTAGCCCAGGGGTGTCAAACTCATTTTGGTTGAGGGGCCACATTCAGCTTAATCTGATCTCAAGAGGGCCACACGAGTTAACTCATTGCAAGATTAAATAGAACTAATAAAAGGTGGAATTATTGTTGATTTTTATATTATATGAATTTCACTTTTACACAATATATTATGAATAACCTCAGCGTTTTTAAGAAAAGTATGTGCAATTTCAACAATACTTTTACTCAGTTAAACATTTACTTGTGCATTATGAATAATAACTGATCACAGTGATTGTACAATGTTGAAAAACATTTATTCACATTTTTTGGAACTTAAAAACACTGTCCTGCATGACAAAATACATCAAACAGATAAAAATTTCTGAAATTATTTGAATTTTTCCACACCTGAAGCTTAATCTGCTAATTAAAACACAGCGCCCCTCGTGGACAATATAGGAACTGCATATTTTCAATTAAACGAAGTACATGTTTTTTTCAATAATTGTTTTATCATTCTCTTCCTTTTATCTTGTCCACTTGTGAAAGTTAAATCTGATGAGCTCTTTGTGGCATCTTATTGCCACATTGCCAGACAGGACACTGGAGAAAAAAAAAAAAAAAAATTTTTATAATGATAATGCATTTAGCCACAGGGCCGGACTAAATTGTTCGGCGGGCCGGATCCGGCCCGCGGGCCGTATGTTTGACACCCCTGCTCTAGCCAGATTGATGTCGCTCCACCTAGCTTCACTCACATCCATCTGGGACATCTCCCATAGAGAGTGATTTCTTCAACCAATTTTATTGTCCGGCCAATCAGGACGCAGGGCTGGAGTTTCATAGATGTGACGTAGTGGAGAAGCGACCGTGAGACTGTTTTAATTCAGATAGCAATGGCGGCTCGTCGAGGAAGCAAGCGTTAACAATGATGCTGCTATTTCTTCCGTGTTGTCCAATCTACCTAATATTGTTTCATTAAAAGAACATCAGAGAACGGCTCTGAAGGCTTTTGTTGGTGGAAATGATGTTTCCTCCTCTTCCTGTCAGCTCACTGTCAATAAAATGTGTGGCACTAGAGCCGCAAACACATAAAAAAAAAATGTAAAAAAAAAAGTTTATTTTTTTTTCTCCGTCGGTCTCATCAGCGTCACTGGTTAGCTTCGGTGTGAGTGGTTGAAATAGCACGTCGATAAAGATGACAGACAAGTGGCTTATCCAATCAAATGCAAGAATTTTTGATAAGGTCCAGCCTTCAAAAAAGGCAATTCCTATGGAGAGGTCCCAGATGTATGTGAGTGGAGCTAGGCGGAGCGAAATACATATGGCTAGGGTCAGGTTAGTACTTTATTGCAGTATAGGTCTAATATATTGCTGATAAAGCTGTAGACTATTTTCACACTGAATCATCAATATAAATGTACACAATTTTAATAAAATAAGCTATCAAATATAAAAATAGAGCAGTTAAACACCGGTCTTCAGTTGACTGCTATTTAGTGTCAGCGCAAACTAAGACGCCATCCGGTGGGTAACTGAGTTTACATGAAAGAAATCTAAAAAAAGGGGAAGATACGGTGGTTAAAACGTACCTGCTGGCCAGTTGTCAAACACGTGCTTGGCGATGTCTGTGGCCGAGTCGTTGGGAGAGAAAGTGAAGTCTTGCGTTTTGCCACTGACCAGGATGAGGCGGACAGGCACCTGTAAACACAGCAAACAGAAACATCTCAGCGGGTCCAGAACCGGCACCATCCGAGTCAAAGCGTCGCTCTTCCGGATGAAATCTCCCCAGTCATCTGGGCCGGAGCTCCTGCACTTCCTCTGACCTGTTGTGGCATGAGGCGACCTCCCGACGGCTTAGGAGAGACGGGCATTCCAGCCTAATTAGATTTATCGGCACCAGATCTCCACTCTTTGACTGGCTGGCTTTATTTGGCGGGGGCTCCGTGGTGAAGTGAGCCGCTTGGTGCCAGAGACAACAACAGAAAAGGGCGGGGTTAAGGAGGGAGGGCACTGCCCCTTTTGGTGTGAGGGTGCTGCCGCTCCGCTCCGGGCTGTCGGGCTAATGCGATAACCCCAGGTGTCCCAGACAGCTCTGGGCCGCGTTATTAATTTAACATGGCCAGCGCACAGTCAAAGGGTGGAGTTTGGAACCGTGGGGCTTCTCCCCCCCCTCCCCTCCTCGTAAAATGCAGCCACCAGCCTTTAAATAAATAAATAAAGGAGGGAACTGCTGGTCCAACATGTCTTCAGGGACATAAAAATCTCAATTTTGGGAAGTGTGCACTCTTCTCTACACGACTTTTGGTTAAAATCTTGGTCTGATTTAGGGCTGAACAATTACTCGCATTTTCAATATAATCATGATTTAAAAAAACGCAATTTCCAAATCGCAGAGTCTGCAATTTTTGGCTATGTAACAATTAGGGAATTAGACACATCTATTAGGTGTCGGTAAAATGTTTAAAGTAGGTTTGCTCCACATGGAAGGGAAGACAGTTGCAGCAGTGAGATAATCTAATTTTATTACTTGTTTTAGAGTTTATATAATCATACATAGTATTAAGTACAGGTCAATCAGTTTAATACATAGACTTCCTTGTTGGTTGGACTTTATGTTCAACAAGGATTGATGTCCAAATCAACTAAAAGCTGTTCTCTTGAACAATATTCTGATCAATAGAAACATTAAAATTTCATATTAAAAATAGTCCTTGTTTACAAACATCTTTATTTAGAGGCCATTTTTGTTGCTTGTGGTTAATGCAGAGAAAAGTCAAAATTGCAATTTTGGTTGAAATATATTGTAGGCAGAACGCAATCATTACTGCTCTGAGTTTAGATGCAACTAATCTGCACAGCAAGGAAACAAATTGATTTGTTGTTTGTATATGTTTAAAAAGACATGATGAATTAAACTGTAAAAAAAATAAATAAATAAATAAATAAATCGCATTAAATCGCAATATTAAGAAAAAAAAAATCGCAATTAGATTATTTTCCAAAATTGTTCAGCCCTAGTCTGATTGATGAATTAATAATGAATATTTGGTATAAAGACCAGGTAGTTTACAATCATACCAAGATTTAAAGGGTTGCCGTCCCAAAACATCTACAATTTTTCATTACAACATAAAGTTTAAAGTCCGCTTAATGAGATACCCCTCCCGCACCTTTTGCTGCACACTGCTGGTCAGCTGGACGAAAGAAAGCTCCTGTATTTTACCCATATTTTCAATCAAGACAAATCTGCCTGTTTGGAGATATTGCGAACAAAAGAGCGACAACGCTGGTAAAACACGAGCCTCAAGCAGCCGACTGCAGGCTGTAACCAAGCAGACGACTAACATCGTTGTTAGACAGTCTACATTTTCATGTAATAAACAGCAAAATGGTAGGATATTCTGCACAATAAAGGCTAAGAAAGTATTTCTGAATTTAAATATTCTGTATTCCTGCCCATTATTATAATAGTAATAGTGTCATTGTTGAAATAGAGCTTGAAATTATTGTTTTTTTGTTTGAAGATAAATGGTCACCAGTCCACCACAGGGACAACACAGAGACACACACTCACACCTAAAGGCAATCTGGAGAGACCAAATCACCCAAAAATCTTGTTTTTGGCCTGTGGGGGGAACCCGGAGTACCCGGAGAAAACCCAGCATGCACAGGGAGAACATACAGACCACAGGCTGGGATTTGAACCCAGGACCTAGATATGCTGCAAGACAAGAGCTTTTGTAAATTGTAAATTTTTGTTGAAGATTATCAAACCATGAGAATCTCACACCTGGTTAATCCCTAATCTAGACCAATACTGGCGATATTACATTAACTCCAATACAATGTACTCCACTAGTCAAACTCAGATTTAAAAATCGCCTTTGAGTTTCTCCATTTTGGGGGTTACATCATTTAAATGGTGCACTGCAAAAAGGGAACTAAAACCAAGTAACATTTTCTTGAAATTAGTGTATTTGTCCTTGATTTGAGCAGGCAAGTTTAAATGATCTGCCAATGCAATAAGACTCTTACACTTAAAAAAGGACCAACTCATCTCCATCATCCAATTTCAAGTGCATTATATCTAATTATCTTATTCTAGCGGTTAAAATACAAATTTTATTGGCAGACAATCTTATTTACCTGCTCAATTTGAGGACAAATACACTAATTTCAAGAAAATTTTACTCACTTTTAGTTCCCTTTTTGTGTCTTTCGTCTCACAAAGATGGTATAACATCTTAGCCTTTATTTTATAACACAAAAGCTAATACATTATACTATACAACTAAATTTGTATTAACAAAACAAAGAAACATTTTGAGATTAATAAGATTTGTTCGGACAATTAGTGAAATCTTCCGGCTGGCCAAACCGATCGCCAACGAAGGAACCAAAATGTTTTTAAACCACCGGGCTGACTGATTCAATTGATTCAATTTGATAATATTGATGCACTGCAAAAACGGAACTAAAATAAGTAATGTTCTCTTAAAATAAGTGTATCTGTCCTTGATCTGAGCAGGTAAATAAGATGATCTCCCAATGGAATAAAATTTTTGCACTTAAAATAGGAACAACACATCTCCATCATCTTATTTCAAGTGCAGGATGTCTAATTATCTTATTTTAAGGGTCAAAATACTCATTCTATTGGCAGATAATATTATTTACCTGCTCAAATCAAGGACAAAAAACACACATTTTAAGAACATTCTACTTATTTTTAGATCCGTTTTTGCAGTGTGCCCCTGAATATGCCAAAATATTACGCATCATTATCTGTAATTAATAATGCCATTTCAAAAAGCGAATATAAAGAACAACATGTCCCCTCCGGTGTTTGTTTCTGAACGACCCAGATGAATACCTTTCCTGACCTTCGCAGATGGTGCATGAACTTTCTTCCGTCGATGAATCCCAGCACACAGAACAAAGGGACTTAGCTGAATGAGCGTGACGTCAGAGAGAGGACGCGGCTGACCCCCGCTCCCTGATCTGTTTACAAACACACGCACCCCCAACGCCCCCCCCCGCCCCGATCCTGAGGGTCGCCGTGAACCAGATAACCCCGCCGCTGGGTTGCACGTGCGTGTCATCATCAACAGGCTTTGCTGCCTGTTATCCTCCGCAAAATCAAAACAAAGTCAAGCCTGCCCGGTTGCCCATAGCAACAGCGTTCATCCAAAATTCCTACGACTTTTTCCTCTTTAATCCAGAGACATTATTTTATTAACTGAACCCGGTTGGAATTGACCGTCTTAAAGTCGTGTCGAAGGCCACGGTTTGTGTTTCTGTGAAAATGTGATCAGCCGTAAATTTAAGTTGTAACAGCATCATCAGCTTATGTTGGTTTTTCAGGGGGGAAAAAACATTTGGAAATATTTGTGTTAGTTCAAAAATGTCACAAATGTTTCCAGATATTTGCAAGAACCCATGATAACACCTTGAAATAACACCCCAACGAAGCAAAATCTAAAATAACTCAACACAGCGACCTGCTAATCATCATGTTGGGACACCAGAACCTAATAAAAACAACCTTATTCTATTAAATTAATATTGTGCTAAAGACCAAAGATGTTCAGTGTGTTCTTCGTATTTTTTATTTTATCCAAACTACTGAAAGAGTTTCTTCCTTTTAAGAATGAAGAAAATTTATAAAACCTCTTTTTTCCCCCTTTTCAAAACAACTTAGAAAATCAGACACAGCTGCATCTCGATGAGTTAGAAATTTCAGTAATTCCATCAAAAATATTAAATATATATTATGTAGAATTATTTCACATAGAGAAATTTATTCCAAGTTTTTTGGCTAATTTTGATGATTAGAGCCACACGAGACCAATAAAAAAAGAGCTTTATTATAAAATGGTAAGTTAAGTTATTGCCTGCACAAGGCGCTATTTTTTCAGCCAACATTGGTACGCTGCTACATTCCTGACAAATACTTATATTTATAATGTCTCTCTTTTGTCTTCTGTTTTTACTTGGAGCCTTGCATTGAGTTTTTGCTCAAATGTACATTGTGAATGTGCAGTTAAATGAAAGTCTAAGTCTAACTCTCCACAAGGACAATAAGATTTAAAAATGGATGCTACTGTTGCTCAGTGGTCCAAAGTCCAAAGATGCATCACATTTTGAAATGAAGGTTTTAACATCTGGAGGAAGATTGGATAGAAACAAAATCTAAATCTCTGGAGATCCAGTGCAAAGTTTCCACAGTCAGCACATGTCCCCACTAATTTAGTGAAATATAAAAGGCAATGTGTTTTCATTTGACATCATTATTTATTTACTTTATTTACTTTTCTCGTTGTTTAAAATTTGACAGTAGTTTTTAATGCACATTTTGAAGTATCGCATTAGAAGTAGTTGATGGAAACGGCAAAATTCAAATTAACTCACTACATTTCACAAAAAAGGTTTTACGCTCGCTTGAGGTGGTTATCTGTTGTTTCGAAAAACGCAAAAAAAAAAATGCACTAAAAGAGAAGATGGAAACACGTTGGTCGCATCAGTTCTGACGCAGCGAACGTTTACGTCACATGACTGATCAGCTGGTCCTGCTGCCGCCGTCTTCTCGGATATATTCTCAAAACGCTCGAAAACAGGTCTGGAAGCTACAACAGGTGCATGTGGACCGACGAAGAGACGCGGGGCTTTCTAAGTCTCATCCATAAAAAAAAAATAACCTAAACTTTATTAAAGCCTCGCTCCATTACTGATCTGTGGTACGTGCTCGTCACTAGGGCTGGGTATCATCTAGGATGAGCCGATTCGATACGATTCTCGATACACAGCTCACGATACGATACGATTCTCGATACGTAGCTCAGCTTGCTTTGATTCCAATATCGATATTTATTACTTTGAATTAATGCTCAGTGATTCAATCACCAAAATCAGCCAAATATTATGTTTATGTTCTATTTATTGATCACAGACATATTAACAGGAAAATAAAGTGCATTTGCTTCAATGCATTTAACGTGTCACAGAAACCACTGCAAAAACGGAACTTAAAATAAGTAAAATGTTCTTAAAATGAGTGTATTTGTCCTTGATTTGAGCAGGTAAATAAGATGAGTTGCCAATGGAATAAGATTTTTGCACTTAAAATCACACAGAAACCAAAAATGTGCCCAAACATCTGATTTTAGGGACAAAGGACTAAAATCCTGTCGGCCGTACCACAAATTCGTCTCACTTGCTCTCCTTCGCTGTGAACTGTAATGGTTGCGCTGTAATAACGCCCCCTAGAGGTTGGGAGGTATATCGATATTGAATCGTCACAGCATCTACTTCCTGTCTATTATAGCCAACGTCAACGTATGACGACATTACGCTGTGCGTCTCCTGGTTAGTTCTATACAAACCAGTGAACGGAAACATTTGTATCAATATATTACTAGTATGCAGAGCATTAATGCATGAGGCTTGAAATATGGTATACAACCAAATAATGCGTCGAAGCGGTCCTTTACGATCACTACACTGCAGCACAGACTCATACCCCGGTGACGACTGGGATTTGATATATTGTGAGGCACTATAGCCGACCCACACAGTGAATATACTTGATTTTGACTTTGTATAAGTTATGATCTTTGGCACACAACTGCTATTATAGATTAAATAGGGTACATTTCTTGCCCTGCCACCAATAAAAGCCATTTTTTTTCCTGTTCAACAGGCGACTAATGCGTCTCTTTTTAAAAACAGACATGAACTGCTTCTATGTTTCAGGATGCTGTGTTTGGAGCCAAGTGCTGGATTCACTGACAACATCCAGTAAATCACCATATTGGAGAATAAAATGTTTGGTAAACTGGAAAAATCTAGACTTTTTGCAGTTTGGCAGCAGATCTCAGGTGAATATGCACCAATCGATTGCCCAGAGATCTGTGACCCACATGTCAAATACTAATAAACAAAAATCCCCCCCCCCCTATTTCCATTAAATACATCAAAACTACAAGCCCACAACTTTTTTTAAGCTATAGACAAATGAATCCACTGCTTATATTTAATGCATTTTTTTTTATTTAAAAACATGCTGTGATGGATACATGGGGTAACCTTGTAAATCCTTAGTTTTCTGCTGGATTTTAAAACCAACATTTCCAACATGTATATTTTCTGGTGACATTATTGAGAAGATACAATACAGACGCAATCATGTCCCAAACTCCCGGTGTTGCTTGGCTTCCTGGCCAAATGAGCTGACTTAACCACCACTAAATATGCTGGTTGCGGTTTCCCAAATACGTGCGGCAAATATTTTGGTTGGAATCGGGGGCAGGGAACAAAGGAGGGTACAATCAATTGGTTTCTAAACCTTGAAAGGAAAGTAGGCCAGCGTTTAACCGAGATTAGACAGATGGCGTTCACGGGAACAGCCGTCACGATCCCAGATAAGTGTTTGTGGAAGTTGGCTAATCCAAAACCACCCCCCACCCCCCTTTCCACGTCCCACCAAACCCCCCCCAAAAACACTTAAATCATCCCAACTTGAGTGAAACAGCTACTGCTAGAGCCCCACGGCGATCCTACACAATCATAGCTGATTAAAGCATATTTTAGCTGGCTGTTGTTGTCCACTCACCATATCATCATCCATCTGGGTGGTCATGGCTCAGACAGGAGGGAGGAAGGCCGTGGAGCAGAGAGGACGGGACTGGTGCACTTCAGCTGCTGGAGACGGGGCCAGAGCCCTGACACAAACAACACCGACACTGTGTGAGGTTGGATCCCACAGCCTGGAACCAAAGCTGCAACTGCACTCAAAGACAGCTATCCGCTGAGCTGGCATGTTGTTGACACTACAGCCAACATCACTGCGCTGTCAGTCAAATGTAGCGTACAAATCAGGCGGAAACAGCTGATGCGGCGCAGAAAAATAAAGTTATATATATAAAAAAACAACAAAAAACACTCGCGGAGCTCAGCGGCTTCTGTCAAATTCCAGCAGTCAACATGCAATAAAACTAGCTCGTAGGCTAACGTTTTATATTTAGCTAGATTAAAACAACTGCAGCTCCTTAATTATCAACCTGAATACATGTTTGTCGTTTTCCGGGTAGCAGAGACGTGTACCCTGTCAGAGCATGCCAAGTGTTGTGTTTTGTCCTGACAAATGTCGACTCCAGGTTTGTGCTAACGGTAGCGTTAGCTGCTAACTTAGCTTAGCTTCTACTGATGCTATCGCTGGCTAACCAAGACCTGAAAATGACGATGGTTCCGGGCATTTGACCTCACCTGCATCTGATGAACGTGATCAAATCTCTCATTCAGTTAAAATGACGGATCGACATGTAGTAGTTTTTCGAAGTTTTTTTTTTTTTTGGGCTGCTGATGGTATCGTTTAGGCTGGTTCGGGGATATCGGATGCTAATGGACGGGAAGACGCCGGATGTCAGCAAAGGCTTCTGGGACTTGAAGTACAAAATAAGACCCGCAAACTATTTGGAAAGCTAGCAACCTACTTATTTATTTCTTACGCTTTCCATATATGTTAAATAAAAAGTACTAGTGATTACTTGTAAAACTACAAAGCAGGATTATTATTTATTTTTTCTTATCAGTCTTTAATAGATATTTTACCCCATTCATGAAAGCGTTTAAACCAGTAGGAGCAGCTGACCCACAGTGCCATTGGCAAAATTTGATTTCGGGGACGTTACAATTTACAAACCTCAACGGCTCGCTATTTTTTTTTTTATTAATAATATGAATGCTTGAACATTTTTGTAACACATGTTTAACAACAGTTTATATTTAACAAGTTAGCCAATAATTGGTTCTGTTAGAATTGGCCTTTTGTGGTAATTATATTTAATGCTATATCATTTACTTGTTGGAATTTATGTTAGACATATACGTGTTAGTCTGTGTGATTGCATTCATTTAATTTGTTAAATGATATTTCATGGAGACGTCCACTGTATTCAACACTGTATTCTTTTGTATTGAGACACTCTCCATAGGGCTGAGGAGTAGAATGATAATGTTCAAGGTCTTCTCTCTGACTGTAGGTCTGATACATGCCTGAGACCAACATACACACACTTTTGTTGCATATTCCCCTGAACGAATGTCTGCAGAGGCTGGCCTGCCCACACTATTTGCATAGGATTGTGTTGCGTGCCTAAGCCCAGCCTATTGTACGGGCATATTCGGCCAAAGAAGACAAAATATGTATTATATTCTGATGATGATGTTCTTTCTACAGATAGAGTCCAGTGCTGAACAGCTTTATATGCGGTCAAAACAAATTAGACTTTGGCTTCTAAGAATTTAAGACTCTGACTCCTTTCCTTGGGCTGCCAACAAAAGAACTGGGTAATAGATAAAGCTAAACGCTCCCTATTTTTCTATGAAAGTGTTTTACTTGAAATGCATATAAGTGTCTTTACACTTTTATGAAATAAATAGCATCTGGGGTAGTTTGCCTGTCCTGGCTAAAGAAAAAGCATTCCCAAAGCATGATACTGCCATCCCTATGTTACACCGTGGAGACAGTGTGTATGCCATCAACATCTGCAGAAGTCTGTTAATTCACCGTTCTTTTAAATAATGTGTGTGACAACAGGCACACATCTAAAATACGCAGGAAAATGGACTCTGAGGACCAAGGCATTAAAAAAAGTGACAGCTGGAAAATAAAATTTAGAGAAATAAATTATGAAATAGTGAACTTCTGCTGTACTTATAACCAACTATGTTGAGGTTAATCTTTTACGTTTGCTGTTATTTGTTAAGTTATTATATATCGTTATTTATTACGTTATTGTCTTTGAACCAAGATGTTTGATCCCGATTGGAATTGATCCAGGCATCTCTTAAAAATTAAAACAATGATAAATGGTATTGTGCAGGGAAAAGAAGAAGAAGAAAAGAAGCATGGGTTGCATGGTTGAGCAGTTGGCAGCACTGTTGCATCAAAATCCCAGTCTGGGTTCTTTATGCACGGAGCTTCCATGTTCTCCCTGTGCATGTGTGATTGCTCTCCAGATACTCAGGCAAACTCCCACAATCCAAAAAGCATGAAATATCTGCAAATATTTTAATTCAGCTTCAGGGATCCAAGAATACTACAGTAGATCAGAGCATCTCTGATACTGCTTTCAAGATCTAACAGAGAGAATTGAATGACTCAAGAATACCTGTGGTGGGTCCCGTAGTTCTATTTTATGTTTATGTCAAGCATGTGCTCCCTGGTTAGTGTGCCAGGAACAGGCAAAATGAGTCTGCACCTGGCCGGCAGACACCTGGAGCCACTGGAAACGTCTCAAGCAGACATACCTCTCGCCACGTTCGCTTCAGGCATGACTCAGCTAACCGGGAGGCTGAAAAACAAACATTACAGACGGAGATTAGGCGCAGTTTCGGTGGGGCGTGTTTTACTATTCATCTCAGGCGACAGGAAGGCACACAGGTATGCGAGATGAATCAGGATTACGACACTAAAAGCCACACAGAGGTTAAAGCACAAGCAGACACTGTTAGATGAAACACGGAGATAAACTATAGTCGTCACTTCCTTGTTTACTATAGTGGAGTATTTTCCAGTCATATAAAGGCCCAGACAACCAAATACCAACCATAGATGACTATTGTCCCGCTGTGGTGTTGCGTTCTCAATCCAGGTAACTTCAGGAAGGCTGTCCAGGCTAAAAACTCTGCTAAGTCTGTGTGCAAGTTGTAATGAGTTGCTGTGACGACTCCTGAATAAGGGAGCAGCTGGATGGACTCATTCACAAGACTATGAAGACTGCTCCTTACAGACAGGCCATTTATCATTAATAGTGAAAGGAGTCCAGTGCAAGACATGGGCTGAAGGGCCACTCAGAGAGGAAAAAACATTTACTCCAAAAACAACACAAAAATCCAGATTAAAATTTGTAAATAGGTAAAGGGCCAAAGATGTGAAATCTGGTCTAATGAAAGTAAAATTGAAGTCAGATTGCTGCATTATGAAGAAACAATGAAGTTTGCAAAACTGAACCATCCCAATTATGAAGTACGTGGGTGGCAGCGTCACGTGGTCGTTCTGCTGCTCGTGGGACTGGTGCCACTCACAAAATAATTCACATCATGAGAAAGGAACGTTATGTGGAAATATCACATAACTTCTCAAAATATCAGCCTCAAAAGGTAAAGTGTGTGCAACAGTAGGTCATGTTTGCTCTGACGTCTGATTCGGCTTTTCAGGTATTTTGTAGCCGTCAATCACGGTCCGCCTCACTAGAACTGGTTCAGCGGCTCACTGAAAAGTTCTGAGAAATGTAGCTGGTTCTCAAAATCAAGAATGGACTCCACAGCAGACGTGTCGTTCTGTTTGGCGGTGTATTTGATTAACATTAAACCATTTTTTTCAGAATCAGAATCAGAATCAGACATACTTTAATGATCCCAGGGGGAAATTACTTTTGTTACATGCTCCAGAATACACACATTGTTATATATATATTTACAACATTCCACACAAGGTATTACCATATCACAATAGTCATATCACTTCACCTTGGGAATCCAAGTGAAGTGATAGTGACTTGTGCAAGAACAGTGCAAAGAATGCATAAATGACAGTTACAGAGGGGGGGGGGGGGGGGGTGTTAGGATAACTGAGGGAGGCGTTGTAAAGATTGATGTCCACAGGCAGGAATGATTTCCTGTGGCGCTCAGTGGTGCATCTGGGTAAGAGGAGCTGCTAAAGGAGCTCATCTGCTGGGTCAGTGTGTCATGAAGAGGGTGTGAGACAGTAACCTGACAACAGCCAGCTGCATGTCTGGCTGTTGTCAGGTTAGTGAGACAGTGTCTAAGATGGACAATTCGTTTCAACTCCAGTCTGTGGCAGAACACTTTTATTGATTGACTGCATAAGAAAAAGCATGAGGAAAAACTGTGCACCATAGCATTTAAAGCCCAATCTGCCAAATCTTATTTCCAGTGTGCTATACCCAAATTAGCATTTCAACAACATGCAGTATTTCACAAAAGTACACCTCTGATATTTTTTGTAAATACTTCATCACAGCAGTGAAGATGTGGCACTTTGATACAATGTAAAGTAATCAGTGTACAGCTTGTATAAAAATGTAAATTTGCTGTTACACTTCAAAATTACTTAACACTATTAATGTCCAAACTGCTGGCAACAAAAGGTGCAAGTGAAAACGTCCAAATTGGACCCAATTGTGACTCGTTAGTATTTCAAGTTCTCAGTTGTGAATGGGGAGCAGCGGTGTTAGATTTGGTGTCGTTGCTCTCCCACTCTCTCATTCTGATCACTGGAAGTTCAATGTGTCACTTCATAGCAAGAAACTCTCTGAGGACCTTAAAAAAACAAAACAGAAACAATTGCTGCTCCGCACAACGACGGCTTAGGCTATAAGAAGATCAGTAACACCCCAGAAGCATGGTGGCCGTGACCACACAGCTGTTTAACAGGACTGGTTCCACTCAGAACAGGGTCGCCTTGCTGTGGTCGACTGAAGAGGTCCAGAGCGATCATACGACGTACACCGCATCAAATTGTTCTGCATGGCTGTCGCCCCAGAGGGAAAACCTCTCCTCTGGAAGATGACAAACAAGAAAGCCTTCATACAGTTTGCTTCAGACACGCAGACTAAGGACATGATGACTGGAACCATGTCCTATGGCCTGATGAGACCAAGATAAGATTATCTGGTTCTGATGGTGTCTAGCAGGTGAGGATCAGTGTCATGGTTTGGGGCTCGTTGAGTGCCATTGGCCGATGGGGAGGGGGGGGGGGGGGCTACAGTACATGTTGGGGTAGGGCATGATCCCCTGCCTTCAGATAATGGGCCACGGGGTATTATTCCAACATGATAATGACTCCAACGCAACTAGTGCCTTGCTAAAGAGACTGAGGGTGAAGGTGCTGGACTAGCTAAGCAGGCCTCGAGACCTGCACTGCAAAAACGGAACTTAAAATAAGTAAAATGTTCTTAAAATGAGTGTATTTGTCCTTGATTTGAGCAGGTAAATAAGATGATTTGCCAATGGAATAAGATTTTTGCACTTAAAATGGGAACAACTCATCTCTGACATCTTATTTCAAGTGCTGGATGTCTAATTATCTTATTTTAGGGGTCAAAATACTCATTCCATTGGCAAAAAAATCTTATTTACCCGCTCAAATCAAGGACAAATACACTAACTTTAAGAACATTTTACTTATTTTTAGATCTGTTTTTGCAGTGTAAACCCTATTAACCATCCGTGGGAGATCCTCAACGTAAGATCTCTAACATCCACCTGCTCCGTAATGTTGTCATTAAGGATTGGAAGGGGACTCCAGTGGCAACCTGTGACGCTCTAGAGAACTCCGTGCCCAAGAGACTAAAGGCAGTGTTGGAAAGTAATGGTGGCCCCCAGAGAGTATTGACACTTTCGGTGCAACATTTTGGACATTTTCACTTGTTTTGAGGGGTCAGCAAAATTACACTGTTATAAGAGCTGTGAAGACAATTCTAACTTTTGTTAGATACTATAAAAGACATTTTAATAAACCAACACCTAACTAAATAAAAATATTAGACAAATAAAGATAAACAGCTTATGGGAACAACAACACCTACAAAGGTTATATATATATGTACACACACACACACACATATATATATATATATATATATATATATATATATATATATATATATATATATATATATATATATATATATATATATATATATATAATTTTTATTCTATTTTTAAATATGTAATTTTCTTTTGTTATAGCGGTCTATAGTAACAAGTCATAAATCACAATAATTACTGTCCTCCATATTTAGACCCTAAACTCAAAGTATTACCTTGATACTTCTTTCAGTTTTGTATATTTTATTACTGAGAGACTTGAGAATAAATAAATAAATAAAATAAAAGATAAATTATCTATCTATCTATCTCTCTCTCTCTCTCTCTCTCTCTCTCTCTCTCTCTATATATATATATATATATATATATATATATATATACTCCATATTTCCTCCATATTTCGACCTTAAACACAAAGTATTACCTTGATATTTATTACTGAGAGACTTCAGCAAATAAAAGTTAGTATATATATATATATATATATATATATATATATATATATATATATATATATATATATATATATATATATATATAATTTATATTCTATTTTTTGATTTTAGATTTAGATCTTTTCTTATAACGGTCTATATTCACAAGTCCTAAATCACAATAATTCGCAAATATGAAAAAGTGTAGTCTAAGGGTTTATTACCAATTATTACTGTTTAATTGGCAATAATAATCTTAAACGGAAAACATGTTCTTAGTAGGTACTCCTTCATTAACAATTACACAATGTAGGTACATGTTGCCGCTCTCGGAGCTGCTGTTCATGCCAGTACAGTGTGTGACACATGGGGGGGACTCGGTTTCCCAGAATTCCGTTGGACGCAGGCGCAGATCGCGTTGCCTAACAGTGGTAAACAGACGTCAGAAGGGAGTCTTCGCCTCGAGTCAAAACAAAACAAAGCAAAATAAGTCAAAAAGAGAGCAAAGAAGCGAATATTTGGATCGCCACGGCGACAGAAAGTTCCTGGAAACTCTTCTCGGATCAGAAGCGGCTGCTCGGAGGAGCCCACGCGGGATTTTTGTTGCGGACTTTTTCACGGATTGTAAACTCTGGAGTAGCAGGAGCTTAAAGCAGCTAGCGTCACAGTGGCTATCGCGCTGTTTGGAAAGTGCGGCGACTGGGAGCCGACGGACCCGCTGACGACCCGCGGCTCCACGGAGTTCCACGGGATCAAACAGCGGGATTCCTTTTGGCCGAGTCCACGAAGGCCAGCTGGGACGGGAGTTTTCGTCGCGAGTGGGGGTTCGTAAAAGTGTTCGAGCGCCGTGCGAGGCGGCAGGACCGTGGGAGAAACATGGCAGTTGGTGACATGCGCCTGGCCGCAATGTGGCGAATGGAGCGGACCTGAGGCACGGACTTTACGGCTACTTCGTACCTTTTTACCTTTACTTTACTACAGTAAACTTTATATAAATCAAATTAAAGCACATCCCCGCTGCTTTCCTCCCTACTTTCTTTCTTTTTTTGTTTTTTTTTGGACACCAGTCTGGATGTTTAAATCCCAGACAGGACGCAGAGACAGTGGACAAAGTCTCAGAACTGTTTGTACACTTTGGGGCCACACAAAGTCGCTCCTGAGACGTTTTTACTATTAAATTAAATTCAGGCGCGTTGGATAGTGACTGCTGATTTTTTTTTAATATATTATTGGTCTTTTTTTTTTTGGGTGAATAGTTTTTATTTCTGCTTATACATAAACGGGCTCCTCAAAATAGTTTTAATGTAATCGGGAAATTTTGTGCAGAATAAGTATTTTCACTCATTTCTAACATATTATTTTGGTAATAATATATATATATATATTTGAGTGCGTAAAAATAGAAAATATATATATATTTTTATTAATTTCCATATTAGCCCAAACCTCTGTGGATCCAGATGTTTTGGCGCTCACTGACACTCCTTCGCTGTTGTTTGTGTCTCATTGAAACAAAGAGACTCAGTCTGCCTTCTTCTCTGTATATAAATCGGAAGGTTTATGATAGTTACTATTAAGGAGATTATTTGGGTTCCCTAATCTCCAATCTGAGGATTAACTGAGGCCATTGGTGTGTCCAGATTATTGCGTCTCCTTTCCAGGCCCCTCGGTTAAAGCCCCCCCTCTCCGGTCGTGACTGAGCTCTATTTTTGTTTTGTACTCCAGAAACTTTTTTTTAAAATTATATTTAAAAGGTAGATGTTTTGACCAGAGCCAAACTTTGGAAGAGGAAGTTCAGAGAACCAACATGGAGGAGTCATCGATGCCCCCCATCGACCCCGACTTTGAGCCGCAGAGCAGACCCCGCTCCTGCACATGGCCGCTCCCCAGACCCGACATCTCGGCTGTCAAAGTGGAAGGGGCGGACGGCGCCGAGTCCGCCGCCGGGACCCCGCCCGCGGCCGACGAGGACAAACCCGAGCCGCAGCAAGTCACCTCCGAGCCCGAGAAAGCTGCCGCGGCGGCGGCGGCTGCGGCGGCGGAGGAGGGCGGCGCTGTGTCCGGCGTGGGCGGGGCCGGAGCGACGCCCCGCAAAGGCTCCTCCAGGCGCAACGCGTGGGGGAACCAGAGCTACGCGGATCTGATCAGCCAGGCCATCGAGAACTCGCCGGAAAAGAGGCTGACCCTGGCCCAGATCTACGACTGGATGGTGAAAACTGTGCCTTACTTCAGAGACAAAGGAGACAGCAACAGCTCTGCCGGCTGGAAGGTGAGTCCGCTCGGTATGCAGGAGAGGAAACTGCACGATGGGTCAAAACTACATGAGAAGTTATGACCTGCAAACATCTGAGCGCTTTTTATGAGTTTATTAAGCATTTGCCTTGCATAGAGCAGAGGTTCTCAAACTTTTCCTGGCCAGGGACCCCTTAGCAGCGGTAACATTTTCCCCAAGGACCCCTTTAGATTCCTCATGCTAATAGTATTTTTAAACAGCCTTTTTTTCTACAGTTATATACATTAGGAATTATGTATGTTTTAAAAAATACACCTAATATTAGAGATTTGGTGGAGATTAGATCCTCAAACTCGATGTAACTGTCGTCATACTTCCTAATTTTAGCTGATTTGGCTTTTACCGTACTTGATGAAGCGTTAAATATTTGTGCATTATGTTACTTAGCTCAACCCCATCCTCAGGCCGACAACAAGCGTTTCACGGACCCCCAACCCGTGGTTCGCGGACCCTCAGGGGTCCGGGCACCTCAGTTTGAGGGCCGCTGGCACAGAGGACAAACTTGCATGTTAATTAATGGAGAGTCTGGAAGCTGTGCAGCCTGGAAAAGCATTGACTTTATGTATTTTCCGTGGAAAGGAAAATATAGTTTGGGAAAATATAATTCCAGACTATATTCGCTAACTATATTCCACTTGCCCAGAAGTTTTATCCGTCCGTCCGTTCAGTGGTTTTGCAGCTTTTCACATATAAAGTCTTCCCTCTCTGTTAATGTCTTCACACTGAGCCTCTGTATTTAAACTAAAATGGGCTGAAAACTTGGGAAAAGTCTGGAAATTTAACAGCTCAACAAAATCAACCACATTACAGACTTATGAGCCGCACTGTCGTTGGTTTAACAACGCGAACATCACTGATACGCCTGTCAAGGAAGAGCAAAATAAGAAAAAGCACAGTCAGTTAAATCAAAGCTGAATTTAAATCCGAATGAAGCCGGATTTACTCCCATCGCTTCCTAAGTCCTTGAGGAAAATCATCCATAAAATAGCATTACTACAAGAAAGGGTTGGTGCCCAAACCCAACAAATAAAATGAACAAAAGACAAAAATAACAATAAAATATACATAAGAATCATTTAAGAAGCCGTTTAAGAATCATTGAAGAGTCTGAATCTATGTAGCATGGACAGTTATAAACCAGTCATAGGTGAGAAAGATGAACGATAAAGTAGACGGTAATGATTAACAGGCAAGACAGTCTGTGCAACAAATAAATAAATATGGGAGAAACATCATCATCAAGAGTAAAATGTAGTTTAATCATTTCAAATAAATGTATTTCTAATCTTAATAATGGATAGAAATTAATCTGGAAAAGAATCCAGCGTGGCACGTCGTCTTTAAAACGCCGACAAGGAGAGAAACTGTGTTTAATTTAGCTTTGTGGTATAATAAATATACATTTCAAGCTTAAAACCCTTTGGAGATGAATTTTTCTATGAATATACATCGTCTTCAAAACCTAAAATAGCAAAAACAGTTTAGTTTTTTTAGACAAATCTCTGGATAAAAAGCAATTCCTATCGCTCTTCGCTGGCTGGACAGACTGATAAATTGTTGATTTTCTGATCCAAAAACCAGAAGAATTAACAAAAAAGTTAATAAAAACAATGTTAAGCATGGTCTAATTGCTTATTTATCCTTACATTAGTTTCCAGACATTGACTTAATGTCAAATATAGAATCAACACTCTAAAAACTGTTCAGGGCCCAGAGAAAATGGCTGGACGATATATGAAAAAAAGCATGTTGATAAAAAAGAAATCATATTGATTGATATCGAAAACATAGATTTTAAGTGCAACCCTGGCCATTTTATGCTGTTGCTTGGCAACCTATTTAAAGATACAGAACACTGAATTCAAACTCAACACTTAATTCAACCAACTTTTTACCAAAACTGCAAGTTTTAAAAAAATAAATAATGTAATGACTGTAATATTAACCTACGTGGCTCTAATGTAAAAGGGAGGAAAACTTTTATTTTATTAAACTTTTTAAGTGACCCTTTTTTTCTTCTATCATAGATACACGTCCATCGATCGATATTCAGAGATTCAAAGATTCACTGCAAAAATGGATCTAAAAATAAGTCAAATTTTCTTGAATGTTAGTGTATTTGTCCTTGATCTGAGCAGGTAAATAAGATTATCTGCCAATGGAATGAGTATTTTGACCCCTAAAATAAGATAATTAGACATCCTTCACTTGAAATAAGATGATGGAGATGGATTGTTCCTATTTTAAGTGCAAAAATCTTATTCCATTGGCAAATCATCTTATGTACCTGCTCAAATCAAGGACAAACACACTCATTTTAAGAACATTTTACTTATGTTTAGTTCCGTTTTTGCAGTGTTGTCACCGCGTGTTAGCATGGAGGCATTTCTTTCAGGACTCTCCGGCTAAGCGCACACACAACAAACAAACAAACAGGCGACGTACATTGTTAGTGAATTATCATCCAGCACTACCAGAGCGCTCTTTTTACCCGATGATAGCAGGTTAATCAGCCAGTCTGTCTACATGCCAGTCATCGCTGGCCAGCTGTGCTTTTCAGAGCGGGCCGCTCCTTCGGTTTCCACACAATGCCGCTCTCTCTAAACGGCGGATTTCGTGTCCCTCGGGTGCTGCAGAAAAGGTTTAGGGGGGTCGTCTTTCAGCCAGCTGGCCGGCAGTCTGTACGGCGTGCCGTTTTAGAAGCAGGGTGCAGGTACACTGCAAAAAATAAACTAAAAAAAACGTTAAATTTTCTTAAAATTAGTGCATATGCCCTTGATTTGAGCACATAAATAAGATGCTTTGCCAATAGAATGTGATTTTTTTTCACTTAAAATAGGAACAACTCATTTCCATCATCTTATTTAGAGGGCAGAATATCTAATTATCTTATTTTAGTGGTCAAAATACTCATTCCATTGGCAGATCATCTTATTTACCTTCTCAAATCAAGGACAAATACACTCATTTTAAGAAAATTTGACTTATTTTTAGTTCCGTTTTTGCAGTGTAACTGGGCCGAGCGTCAGCGGGGCGATGTTTTCGTCGCAGCCCAAGACAAAACCCACCGTGACCTCCACAGGCTGTGCTGATAGGGAGGCCGCTGCGTTCTTCATGTGTCTCTAAAGATTTCACAGTAACCCCCCCCCCCCCCCACCCACCCCCACGCTCTCCATCATGCTGCGGCTTTCATGCATCATGCAGATTCAGGAGAACAAATGATCACAATGTTCTGCTCACATTGTGCACGATGTTCCACGCTGCAAAAACAGACTAAACTAAACTAAAAATAAGTCATTATTTTCTTGAAATGAGTGTATTTGTACTTTATTTGAGCAGGTAAATAAGATAATCTGCCAATGGAATGAGATTTTTGCACTTAAAACAGGAAGAACTCTTCTCTATCAACTTATTTCAAGTGCATTATATCTAATTATCTTATTTTTGGGGAAAACATACTCTTTCCATTGCACTGCAAAAACGGATCTAAAAACAAGTAAAATATTCCTAAAGTTAGTCTATTCGTCCTTGATTTGAGCCAGTAGATAAGATTATCTGTCAATGAAATGAGTATCTTTGCCCCTAAAATAAGATAATTAGACATCCTGCACTTGAAATAACATGATGGAGATGAGTTGTTCCTATTTTAAGTGCAAAAATCTCAATCCATTGGCAAATCATCTTATTTACCTGCTCAAATCAAGGACACATACACTCATTTTAAGTGAATATTACTTATTTTTAGATCCGTTTTTGCAGTGTGAGTTGTAGCTTATGAATAAGTTGAAGGGCACTGCAAAAAATGAACTAAAAGTAAGTAAAATATTCTTAAAGTTAGTCTATTCATCCTTGATTTGAGCAGGTAAATAAGATTATCTGTCAATGGAATGAGTATCTTTGCCCCTAAAATAAGATAATTAGACATCCTGCACTTGAATTAAGATGATGAAGAGGAATTGTTCCTATTTTAAGTGGAAAAATCATTGGCAAATCATCTTATTTACCTGCTCAAATCAAGGACAGATACACTAATTTTAAGTAAATATTACTTATTTTTAGATCCGTTTTTGCAGTGTGAGTTGTAGCTTATGAATAAGTTGAAGGGCACTGCAAAAAAGGAACTAAAAGTAAGTAAAATGTTCTTAAAATTAGTATATTTTTCCTTGATTTGAGCATGTAAATAAGACTATTTGCCAGTCGGATGAGTATATTTTACCCCTAAAATAAGATAATTAGATACCCTGCACTTGATGAAGAGGAATTGTTCCTATTTTAAGTGCAAAAATCTCATTCCATTGGCAAATCATCTTATTTACCTGTTCAAATCAAGGACAAATACACTCATTTAAAGAAAATTTTACTTATTTTTAGTTCTGTTTTTGCAGTGCAGATTCTGAGTTTCTTCGTTTTTTTGTTCTGTAAAACAGAATCTGCTCACCTCCCGTTTTCCTAATTTTCCTCTTTTTTTTCCTCTCCTCCCCATCAAGAATTCAATCCGCCACAACTTATCACTCCACAACAAGTTCCTGAGGGTTCACAATGAGTCCACCGGCAAGAGCTCCTGGTGGATGCTCAACCCCGAGGGGGGCAAGACGGGGAAGGCGCCCCGCCGCCGCGCCGTCTCCATGGACAACAGCAGCAAGCTGCTGAAGAGCCGCATGAGAGCCAAGCAGACCAAGAAGCAGGCGGGGGCGGCCGGCGGCGGAGGGGCGCTGCAGGGAGAGGCGGGCGCGGGGTCAGCGGGCGCCGACAGCCCCAACTCGTCCCAGCAGTTCCCCAAATGGGGCGTGAACAGCAGCAGCCCCTCGTCCCGGGGCAGCCTGGACGACGGCGACATGTGGACCACCTTCCGCCCGCGCACCAGCTCCAACGCCAGCACCCTGAGCGGACGGCTGTCCCCCATCGCGCCGGGCCAGGAGGACGACGACGACGGCCTCGCCGACGACGGCCTGCTGGGGAGGTACGCCTCCAGCAGCCTGACGCCCACGCTCACCGAGACCGTCATGGAGGAGCTGGACCTGATCGACAACCTGACGCTGATGACGGGGCAGCAGGGCGCGGCCAGCCCCAGCACGGCGCCGCCCGCGCCTCCGACCCCGCTGCCCTCCGCCTCCACGCTGCTGCCGCGGGGCTCCGGCTTCCCCTCCTTCCACCAGCTGGCGCAGACCCCGGCGCACGGCGGCACCCAGGCCTCCGTCTCTCTGTGTGGGCCGAGCGGCAAAGAGCCGCCGCCGACCTTCAGCAACTCTCTCTTCAACTCCATGCCCAGCTCCGGCTCCCACGGCGGCGGCGGCGGCCATTACGGCGGCCACGTTCCCTCCAGCCTGGAGGTGCTGCTCACCTCGGACTCTCCTCCCCCCAGCGATGTTCTGATGGCCCAGGTCGGCCCCCTCATGAGCAACTCTGCAGGCCTGAGCCAGATGAATCTGAGCGTGCGGCCCAAACCCGCTCAGCTCCAGCTGAACAAAGGGCTGGAGTCCAACGCCGTGGCGCCGATGGCCATGCAGACCCAGATGCAGCCTCAGCAGCATCACCTCCACCACCACCAGCAGCACCACCAGCAGCAGCACCAGCATCACTCTCAGACGGGCCTGGGGATGATCCATTCTGGGCTCTCCCAGGACCCAGCGCCGCTCTCTGCGCTCAAAGCCCACCAGGCGCCGCTACAAGCCATGAACTCTCACCCCGCCGCCGGTCAGACCATGAACCTGCCGGCGATGAGTCCGTTCGGCGCTGCGGCCGGCTTCCCGGCCGCCCAGGAGCGGCTGCCCACAGACTTGGACATAGACATGTTCACGGAGAACCTGGACTGCGACGTGGACTTCATCATCAATAGCGACCTCATGATGGACGGCGACGGCATCGACTTCAACTTCGACCCCGTCCTGCCCGGAGGCCAAGGCTATCCGGGGCCGACCACCGCGCAGGGCTCGGCTCACAGCTGGGTGCCCAGCTAATCCTCTGGCTGAACGCGCAGACTCTGCCAGGTACTCTAAACTCCTCCTGTCCGTTCCTGACCTCACGGCGAGCCTTTTGATTAGCAGGGATCCCCAGTTTAGGCTCGTTTTAAGCAGAACAGCTGCAGAACAATCAGAAAGCGGGGTAGTTTTGGTCAGCGCGCTGCAAAAACAACTAAAATTAGGTAAAGTTTACTTGAAAATAATGTGTTTGTCCGTGATTTGAGCAGCTAAATAATATTATCTGCCATTGGAATGAGTATTTTGATCCCTAAAATAAGATAATTAGATATACAGCACTTCAAATGAGACGATGGAGATGAGTTGTTCCTATTTTAAGTACAAAAATCTTATTCCATTGGCAAATCATCTTATTTACCTGCTCAAACCAAGGATAAATGCACTAATTTCAAGAAAATTTAAGTTATTTTTAGTTCCGTTTTAAACAGAACAGCTGCAGAACAATCACAAAGCGGGGTAGTTTTGGTCAGCGCGCTGCAAAAACAACTAAAATTAGGTAAAGTTTTCTTGAAAATAATGTGTTTGTCCGTGATTTGAGCAGCTAAATAATATTATCTGCCATTGGAATGAGTATTTTGACCCCTAAAATAAGATAATTAGATATACAGCACTTCAAATGAGACGATGGAGATGAGTTGTTCCTATTTTAAGTACAAAAATCTTATTCCATTGGCAAATCATCTTATTTACCTGCTCAAACCAAGGATAAATGCACTAATTTCAAGAAAATTTAAGTTATTTTTAGTTCCGTCTTAAACAGAACAGCTGCAGAACAATCAGAAAGCGGGGTAGTTTTGGTCAGCACGCTGCAAAAACAACGTAAATTAGGTAAAGTTTTCTTGAAAATAATGTGTTTGTCTGTAATTTTAGCAGCTAAATAATATTATCTGCCATTGGAATAAGTATTTTGACCCCTAAAATTAGATAATTAGATATACAGCACTTCAAATAAGACGATGGAGATGAGTTGTTCTTATTTAAGTACAAAAATCTTATTCCATTGGCAAATCATCTTATTTATCTGCGCAAATCAAGGATAAATGCACTGATTTCAAGAAAACTTTAGTTATTTTTAGTTCCGTTTTAAGCAGAAAAGCTGCAGAACAATCAGAAAGCGGGGTAGTTTTGGTCTGCACGCTGCAAAAACAACTAAAATTAGGTAAAGTTTACTTGAAAATAATGTGTTTGTCCGTGATTTGAGCAGCTAAATAATATTATCTGCCATTGGAATAAGTATTTTGACCCCTAAAATAAGATAATTAGATATACTGCACTTCAAATGAGACGATGGAGATGAGTTGTTCCTATTTTAAGTACAAAAATCTTATTCCATTGGCAAATCATCTTATTTATCTGCGCAAATCAAGGATAAATGCACTAATTTCAAGAAAACTTTAGTTATTTTTAGTTCCGTCTTAAACAGAACAGCTGCAGAACAATCAGAAAGCGGGGTAGTTTTGGTCAGCACGCTGCAAAAACAACAAAAATTAGGTAAAGTTTTCTTGAAAATAATGTGTTTGTCCGTGATTTTAACAGCTAAATAATATTATCTGCCATTGCAATGAGTATTTTGACCCCTAAAATAAGATAATTAGATATACTGCACTTCAAATAAGAAAACTTCAAGAAAACTTTAGTTATTTTTAGTTCCGTTTTAAACAGAACAGCTGCAGAACAATCACAAAGCGGGGTAGTTTTGGTCAGCACACTGCAAAAAGGGAACTAAAATTAAGTCAGATTTTCTTTAAATTAGTGTATTTGTCCTTGATCTGAGCAGGTAAATAAAATTATTTGCCAATGGAATATTGATTGTTGTACTTAAAATAGGAACAACTCATCTCCATCATCCAATTTCTAGTGCAATATATCTAATTGTCTTATTTTAGGGGTAAAATACTCATTCCAATGGCAAAAAGTCTTATTTACCTGCTCAGATCAAGAACAAACGCACTAATTTCCTGAAAATTTTACTTACTTTTAGTTCCCGTTTTGCAGTGCAGATAATAAGGCTGCTTAACTCCCCGATTATGTTTTTTATGTTTTATAGCATACAGGATAGATTGTGCATTTTTAAATGTAATTGAACTTCCATGTGTGATTTCTATATCTTAAGCTGCTGGCCAAAGAAAATAAAGATTTAAATTCATAACTTGAAGGGCTTCTCTGCTAAAAGAGAACAAAAAGGAAGTAAAATCTTCTTGAAATTTGTACGTTTGTCGGTGATTTGAGCAGGTAAATAAGATTATCTGCCGCATTTTTAACCCCAAAAATAAGAATATTAAATATACTGCACTTAAAATGATAAGAATATTAAATATACTGCACTTAAAATGATAAGAATATTAAATATACTGCGCTAAAAATGAGACGATGGAGATGAGTTGCTTCTGTTTTAAGTGCAGAAATCTTATTCCATTGGCAGATCGTCTTAATCACCTGCTCAAATCAAGGACAAATACACCAACTTAAAGAAAATGTTACTTTTAGTTCCTTCCTGCAGTGTTTGGCTAGTTTGCAAAGTCTCTACATGTGCCAAGCTGGTAGAGACCAAACTAACTAAAAACTGCAAAGTTTTGACTCAGGGAGGCTCAATACAAATACATACCACACTTAATCATTTAAAAAAAAGTAAAATTGATATAACTTTCCAGCCAGTTTACTTTTATGCACGACTATTACACAAAATCCCAGTGAGTTGTAGCTTGTGAATAAGTTGAAGGGCACTGCAAAAAAGGAACTAAAACTAAGTAAAATGTTCTTAAAATTAGTATATTTTCCCTTGATTTGAGCAGGTAAATAAGACTATTAGCCAGTGGGATGAGTATATTTTACCCCTAAAATAAGATAAGCTTAATTAGATACCCTGCACTTGAAATAAGATGGAGATGAACTGTTCTTATTTTAAGTGCATAAATCTTATTCCATTGGCAAATAGTCAAACCAATGAAAAATATACTAATTTTAAGAACATTTTACTTACTTTTAGTTCCCTTTTTGCAGTGTGGAACGGACATATCTGTGTGTTTATGGTCCAGCCACACAAATGAGCCTCATACCTGTTTTCTTGTCTTGCAGGAACTGACCTCCAGTCAACATAACCTCACTAAAAAACAGCAGAACAACCGGTGCACCCCCATCCCTAACACCCCCCCCCAACCCCCCCCCCCCCCCCCCCCCCCCCCCCCCCCGCTGACCGAACATTGTGCACGTCCAACAGCGAACCCAGGCCCGACCCACGACATGTGCCAAGACGTGCCGAGCACAGGGAGGCCTTTCAGGCTACTATGCACAGTTTTTATATTTTTTTTCATAATAACACTTGGCAACATTTTTGGCTGCTAGCCATTTTTCTCTTAAGAACCAGAACTGATCACTTTTTTTTTTCTTCCCCCTGCAAAAGATGTGTGACGAAATACTTTTTGGAGTGTAAAGACATTTAACGGCCTCTCCTGTGCACAGAGTTTGCGTTTCGCGCCACGTTACGCCAGAGCAAACGTAGAGACGGTACGTCCAGATCGAGTCGCCTGCTGGTTTTGAACACTTTTTGCTTGTATTCTGGAGAAATGGCCAGTTTTGAACCGGCGCTCCATCTCATTCTCTCTCGATATGATCGCGAATAAAGAAAGAGACGGTCGAGCCGCACAGACGCCAGAGAGAAGCTGGGAGGGTCTAAGAACCGGACGACTGGAGCTGTGCTTTACATCTCGCCCAGAGCGCCCTGACAATTTAACTCAGAAGAAAAAGCAAATCTCTGTTAGTTTAATAGTTGTTGTTTTTTTTTTTTCTCCCAGTTTGGCATTTTGTTGACAAGCGTGTTACGGTAGGAGCCAGTTTGAGGGTGTTTTCGTTTTCTCTTAAATCCCTGATTTGCAGTTGAACTAACGAAATGAAGAAATCGTACATGTGGGCTGAAATGGGGCATTTCAAAGGCAAAAACCGAAGTGATTAGTGTTATAAATGATCCTAGCCACCAGGATGCCTCCACTGTCTAAATTGTCTACCTTATCGTTATTGTTGTTGTTGTTTTTTTTTTGGGTCTTCTTCCTTGTTTTCTCCTTGAGTCTGTGCATTTTCAAAGCACTTAGGTTTCCTGCAACACAGGGACCCCAAACTGTAAAAAGAGACACACAAAAAGTGTATATCATTTCAACAAATAATAATAAAAAGAGAGTATATTATCCTTTAAAAGAGACAATGTAATGACCACGTTGCACCCGTACTTGACGGCACGCTATGCAGAGGAGAGGTAAACGAGACCTTGGAGGAGATCAAAGGTTTTCTGCCGTTTACCCGACACGGTGCCTCGTAAAAAAGTATTCATTCCCGTTAAACGTTCCACGCTTTGCCGCGTCACAACAACGGACCTCGCCGCGTTTTATTGGGGTTTGACGATTGGGGAGTGGAAAGTGGAACGATGAGTAGTTTTTAACCCTTTTCTTTTCCAAATATCTGTAAAGTGTCGGGGAGTTCGTCCTGCGAATTGGACAAACCGACCGTCTCAGTCGCCTTGGTCAGTCCGCCCCAGGGCAGCTGTGGCTACAAGCATAGCTCACCACCGTCAGGGTGTGAATGACTGTAGTGTAAAGCGCTTTGGGGTCATCGCACTTGTTAAAGCGCTTTGCAAGTAAAAGCTTCATGAGTCTTGGGACCAGAACCTTCCATTCTCCTGTTTTAGGCTGACTCGAGCTCAGCCGAGTTGGACCGAGCGTCTGTGAACATCGGTTATCAAGTCCTGCTAAAGCTCCATTGTATTTGCTTCCTGGACAGTGACCGAAATCAACTTCCTTGATTCACCGGCCAAGTTGATTGGTGGATGTAAGAATCAGCCGGCCAAGCATATTTTTTACCGGCCAAAATGTTAATTCTGGCTGACTCCTGCTAAATATCTCCACGTCATCCTACTACATAATTAGCCTGAGCTAAACGCTAATAAGCTAAACGCTAGCTGTTAGCGAACGGACATGACGCAGCTGCTGTCGTACGAGCTGACTGCAGAGGAACATAAAGAAGCATCCACCCAAATTATGACTTAAAAAACACCATTTATTTAGTAAAAACATTTACTCGCCATGTAGCAGCTAGCCCTCTGAAATTTCCTCGCCAAATGGAAAATTTGCTCTCATTTGGCGTCTGGCGAGTGTTAATTTCGGACCCAGTTCCTGGAAACTTTGACACAGGGTTCCCTTGTAGTTCTGGCTGCACGTTTACGGTCAACCTGCTGGAAAAAAAGCCAGATTAGCAGAACGCACGACTAATAGTCGGCCAGTCAACAGACTCTCCCGCCTGAGCGTTGGGTCTCTGTGGCTCCGCAGTGATTTTCAGTCCCCTGCATGTTTCAGACGTTTCCCTGCAATCACCTCGATGTGGCGTGCTAAAGCCGGGAAACATTTAAAACATGCAGGGCAGTGAGGAGCTGCTCTGGTTAATGTTCTCTGTTCACTAATTAGTGGACTTTTGATTGCAGTGGATTTTATTCAGTTATAAACGATTAAATACGGGCAAACGCAGGCGCAGGCCACACTTTTTTAGATTCACTGGTTTACTTGGGAAGCTGTATAATTTTCCTTCCCCGTTCTACTTTTTCCTCGTTTTTGACATAAATCCCCAATAAAACACGTCGAGGTTTGTTGTTTCAGCGTCGCCAAACGTGGAAAAGGTTCAAGAGGCATGCATATTTTTGACAAGACGGAGCTAAATTGCTTTTTTCTTTTTTTTTTTTCCTTTAATGGAGCGGGCGCTTGTAAGAGTGTCCTCTCACACTTTAATTTTTTTAGTACTAACATTAAAGCAATTAAATCACAGTGTGAGCGGTACCAGGAAAAGAATATATTTGATGATAGTTTTAATATACAATTTAGACTGAGATGATAAATCAGATATTAATACGTATATTACTAATGACAAGTGATGTTTGGGTTCTTTTTTACATTGGAGGAAGCATTCTCAGATCATTTTTAAAGGTAATTTTCTATACTTTTATTTTTGTAAAGGACGTGTGATGCATGTAGAGTTGTTTTGTACGTAACCAAAGGAACACTAATATTTTGCGTTTGCATGGCATTTAAAGAGCGCTTGGGCCCGACGCAGCGTCACCTTCTGTGTACATAAGCTTTGCGAAGCAGACCGGTGTTGTAATTTTATTTTGTGACTTTTGTGAGGAAGATGAACGAGGCGAATACTTGATCGAGTCAGCTACGATTCACAGCCACCTGCGTGGAGCTTTTTTATTACGTTTTGTTCTCAAACTGGGCGCCTAATCCGTCGGCTCTCATCTCAAAACGCGTTACCTCTGGGAAGACTGGCAGGAAAGGAGCAGATGTAATCGGATCGCAGCGAAACGTAGACTGGAAACCCAACACGCCATGTCTTTCATTTAATTTCCTCTTTTACAAAAAAAACAAAAAGAGCTGATCTCAGATAAAACTTCCTGTTGTAGTTTTTGTTTTAAAAAGACATTTTCTAGACATTCATGTGTAGTTTTTTGTTTTTTGTTTTTTTTTGGCCATGTGTATCAGTGCTAGCTGTACTTTTTTTTTCACTGCCAATATCCAAAACACTAGAGCACAATGTTACTTTGTAGCTGTCCTTCATCTCTTTCTCTCTCTCTGACATTTTGTGTTTGTTTTTGTTAATTTTGCGCTCAGAATTGACACCGCTGCATCTCAGACTCATTGTTTCATCGTAGCATTGTAAAAAAAAAAAAAAAAAAAAAATTCAAAAAGAAAGAGAAAAAAATGTTAAAGCACTCTCCTCCTCCCCACAAATGTTTTATACCTTGTTTTTTATTTTGCAAATTATGGTGCTAGATGATATCATTTATGACAGTGCAGTTTGGTGCATATCAGGGCCTTTGTATTTTTTTGATTATTGTAGTTAGGATGCAATCAGTCCTTCCCTTTGTTGTGTTTCCCTCCCTCACATGTACAGTAAAAAGCGACCCTTTTAATCCGGAAGCAAAAGCCCAACTTCTTTAGGTGTGCATTATGTTCCATGTTAATATCAGGAATTATTTTAGTCATATATGCAACCAGGCTGGTGTTTATTTGTTTATTATTTGCCCATATTTCCTACGTGAGAGGCTGCAGCAGCTTCCTTTCCTCCAGTTTACAGTTGCTACCTGGCTCCTATCTCCTCTCATGTTGAAATAACTATCTGCATATTGGTATTCTTCTGTTATCCTCAAGTAGCTGTTAGTTCCTCTATGTTTTATTTTTTATTTTTCCCCTCCCGATTTAAGTTTGTCCCATTTGTTACAGCGTTAAAAGTTGCCGTACGGGAACGATTGGTTGTGCAGAAGCCAGTTGTTTATGCTTTTTGATCATGTGGACAGTTGTTTTTTATTTCTCTCTCTTTCTTATCCCTCCTTGTTTTTTCTTTTTCTTCTTTTCTTTACACTTTGTAAAGTCAGCCAGAAATAAAAGTAGAAAAGCAGAGATCAATTCAATAAACTGTTTAACCCACTTTGTTTTACTCGTTTGTGTCGCTAGAGGGCGCTGTAGCTCCAGGCACTGCAGTATCTGCTGCTGGCAGATAAACATGAGGAAGTCTGGACTTACAGAAAATTGTTGCACTTGTTTGTTCAAGTGCACAGTCTAAATATACGATAACTGCACAAAACCAAGAGTTATCAGCACAATATCCTCTGTAATAGTTTATATCAACACAACGGGAGCTTAAACTTAGCTTAAACCTACAGTGGCGTGTATTATTCACCCCTCTTGGCTTTTTTCATGTTTTGCAACCTCACAATTCAAAAGAATTGTTTGAGTTTGCAAAATTTCATCTACAGAACATAACCTACAAGTTTCAAAATGTATTATTTTATTTTGAAGCAAACATGAAATTGGACAGAGTAATAATAATGATAAACTCCGGTACCTTGTAGAACCACCTTTTTGCAGTAAGTCCCGCTGCAAAAGTGTCTCTGGATCCGCCTCTGTGAGCTCGCCACATCTTGCCTCGGGGATTTCTGCGCATTCCTTGAGACTAAACTGCTGCAGCTCCTCCATGTTGGATGGGTTTTGGTTGTGAAAAGATCTTCAAGACTAACCACAGATTCTCAGTTGCAATGAGGTCCGACTATGTGACTTCTGAAGGTAATTGGCTGCACCAGAACCTTTTAGGGGCTTTATAGATACACATGCACACACACACACATATTTATCTATCGATTGATCGATCGATCGATCGTTGTATATATATATATATATATATATATATATATATATATATATATATATATATATATATAAAAATAAAAACCACAAAACCCAAAAGGTCAACAGTTTCATGATACATCAAGCTTAGGGACTGGCTAATATACAGCAGGTCAAAAAAGGCCATATTTTGGCTGCAGTGCTTGCTGTTCTCTTATGAAGAAAAGATCAACTAGTGCACTAAATTCAATAGATGGGTTGAAAATATCCAGTATAAAATAAGATAAGTGCTACAAATGTTACAACACTTTTTTTTCATATGGCAGCAGAACATTAAAATAAAAGTGCTCTTTACACTACTTTTGAATTCATTCTTGGAGTTTGCGCATACAATGCGATTAATCAGGCAAATTATGCAATTAATCGCGATTAAAAATTTTAATCGTTGCCCAGCCCTATATATATATATGTCTATGTCTATATATATGTCTGTCTATAAAGGTATGTATATATATATATATATATATATATATATATATACACACACATATATGTATATATACACATATATATGTATATATATATACACATAGATATAGATATGCACACACACACGTATATATACACACACACATTTTTATATATATATATATATATATATATATATACACACATATATGTATATATACACATATATATGTATATATATATATATATATACACATAGATATAGATATGCACACACACACACACACACACGTGTATATATATATATATATATATATATATATATACATATATATATATATATATATATATATATATATATATATTATGCACATATTTATATATATATACGTATATGCACACACATTATATATATACTCTTTTGATCTGTGATGTTTTCCTTGGAGAGAAGTGGCCTCTTAGCTTCCCTTCATGACTCACACCTCCTGCCTGCGATCCCGGAGCAAGTTCTGCATTGTTGGCAACCTGATCCCTGGTCTGAAACCCTCTTTTGCTGCTCCTGGCGCTCTGAAGCTTTCCTCGCAGCAGCTTAACTTCAGGCCTTGTTGCCTTTGATGTTTCAGTAAGTGGTTGATTTGGTTGTAATCTCATGTCTTGTTTAGAGGCAACAGCGGTGGACAGTAAAGTAATTTCAAATCTCTTTTAAAGCAACCCTCCTGCTCTTGTAATTCAATCAGACAGACAGAGGCACCAGCTGCCTCGTCCTTATAAACGCTTTGCCTCCAGCTAACCATCGTAGGATCATAGAGATAATGCCAGCAGGTCCATTTTGTGGCAGGGATAAAAAACCCAGCGCTAATGAGGTGTTGAGTTTTTGTCAACTTTGACGCGCTCTGCATTTCCTCGGCTCAGAGATCGTTCCAACATGGACTCCATGCAAAACTGACGGCACAGAAAACAAGCTGCAAACCTTGTAAAAAAAAATAGTTTAACTTTTTTTTTTTTAGCTACAACTGGACAATTTAGCTTAATGTGTGAAAGATTCATGACTGGAAATGAAAATGTGCAGCTGTGGATCCACAGGAGGAACAATTGAGCTGGAAACGTTTATAAAAGAAAGAAAACAACAGGCTGGTTATTTTTGATGGTACATTTTTTTTTATAGAAAACATGTTTACATTTTCAAAAACTTTTTTTTTCTTTGCACTCATTCTCTTTTTGAGCTTTTTTTTTTTTTTTTTACATTTTAAATATAGCTGAACATCTTTAAACATCCATCTGTGTCAAAGGCTCTTGCTGAGATGCTGAGACTTAGCAGAAGGTGAAAGGAACTGGAGTATTTATCAGAAATATTGCCGGCAGTCACGAGGAAAAAAGAGAAAAAAAAAATATCCGTTTCCACTCGGGCTTCTCCCGCCTGAAGGCACCTGTGTTATAACAGCGCTTTTTCTTTGTTTTTTAGGCGATATGCACTCGTTTCTTCTGCAGTCGCTGAATCTAACTCTACGGCGGTCTGCGAAACGTTTAATCTGGCTGCAGCGCAACGAGCGGTCCTACGGTCACACCCAGAAAACACACAATGTACAGGAACATGTAGTAAGAAATAATAATGATAAAAAAAAAGACATACAGTTTGCATCTATTCCGCATTCCAGATCTTGATAATGAATTTTGACCTAATTAAATAAAAAAAAAAAAAAAAAAAAAAAGAACAAACGCAAAAGGCCTAGACATGCATCTTAAACAACTTCCGCAGCTTTTCAACCTTTGATATCAGTCGCCTTCTGGGTGGCTCAGCTTCGCAGCAAGTTCAGATTTTAGCAAACATCCACCATCTTAAACACCCTTCTGTCTCCACATAACAAAAAAATAAAATAAAATAAAAAATAGGCAGGAAGAAAGCAAAGCTGTAAATTGCAGAAACATTTTAAATTGAGTACCTTCACTCAGAAACCGGCGGCGCGGCAGATAAACGGGAGAAGAAGAAAAGGTGTCGGACCCACACACTTTGTCTTAATGTCTACTTATGAGCTACATTGCATTATAAATATATAAAGTTTAAAAAAGTGCTTATTAAAAGAAACTATAGTGATGCGATAACCTCCAGCAGTGTCACGGCTGTTTGTTCTCGACCAGCATTAATACGAAATGTCAGGGAGCGTAAAACCTGTCGTCCTTCACCGTCCAAGAATCGTCCTTCAAAAAGCTGACAAGGATTGTCCAAAAAAGAAAAAAAACAAAAAAAAAAAAAAAGGCCCTGATCCCCCATTAACATTCATTCACCTTGTACAAATAAAAAAGGATTTGTTTCTCTGGGGAAAGCCGTTAATACAAAAAAAAAGAGGGAGTGTTGGGCCACTGATAACACAACGCTGCAAACCAGCAGCTTCTCACAGACTCGACTGCAACACGAGACGACAGGAACATTTTTTTGAAATCACTACTGATAATTGCACATAACCTTAAGAGGAGGCAGGAGGTTTTTCTGAGAGGACAAACAGCAGAAAGGTAAGAGCTGAGGGTTGGTGGATGGTGGTGGTGGTGGTGGTGGGAGGCGTGGCACAGTAAGCGAATCAAATCTGAGAGGAGAGCCGCGTCCTCGGATGTGCCGCTTCCTGCCCCCCCCCACCCAGGTCGCCCGCCTGCAGTTCATCGTTCCTCGCCCCCTCCGGGTCTCTCCGTACCGGCAGACGGTCTGAACGGCGCGGGCGCGTCAGGCGATCATGTACCGGGTGATGGCTCTCAGCGCGTACAGCAGCTCCGCCTGCAGCCGGGCCTCCATGATCAGCAGGTTCACGTGGATCTGAGGACGGAAAGGCACACACAGTCGGGTCCAGGGTCAACGTCGGCTCTCCACGTCTCTTCGACTTGTTTAATGCCGCACTATAACTGCAATAACTACTGTGCAATTACTGTTTAATAACTTGTGCAATAATCCTGTTAAATAAGAGACTGTTATAGTTATCTCACTACCTCACTGTTGCTCTTTACCTGGTGCCACTTTAATGTACAACCTCAAATCCATACACTGCAAAAACAGATCTAAAAATAAGCAAAATCTTATTAAACATAGTTTTTTTGTCCTTGATTTGAGCAGGTAAATAAGATTATCTGACCCCTGAATTAAGATAATTAGACATACTGTACTTGAAATAAGATGATGGAGATGAATTGTACCTATTTTAGTTAAAAAAAATCTTATTCTATTGGCAGATGATCTCATTTACCTGCTCAAATCTAGGACAGATACACTAATTTTTAGAAGATTTTACTTATTTTGTAGTTCCGTTTTTCCAGTGTATGTATAGAAGTCACTTTAAATCTCTTCTTTATTTCTTTCTTTTTTCTCGATCCACTGTATATATGTGGACGCACTTTATATACCTCATGCACCTTTTCCTCCTTTTGGCACCTTTTAATTATAAAAGCGGATGTGACACGTGAATTTCTCCATTGTGAGATCAATAAAGTCCATCTTATCTTATCTTAGCCAAAAACTTTGTGTTTAAAGGCCCAGTGTGTAGGATATTCACACTGGCACAGTTTATTTGGCTTTTTTCCCCCCTTTAGATTGGGAGAAGTTTTGGGAATTTGAGCATATGTCCACTGTAACAGGCTCTCAGCTGCATAGGGAGATTATCAGAATATAACTTACAGCCCGATAGTGTAAGTGAACTGAATTATTTACAGACGACCTCGCCGTTAAGCGCATGATAACTACAACAGAAGCTGCAACCTATCATAAATGTGACAATGTAAACATGTGACATAAACTTGACTTTTATATGGAATTAACTAACCAGCAGAAAGCCCTAAACATCCACATCCGTTTTAAATCCCTCATGAATTATCTCCGCCTGGCCGATTATAGATTAATTTTCTCCTGGTTGTTACTTCTTGTTCTTTTATTGGTTATTTTCTCTTCCCTCCCGCTGGACAAAGAGTACAGATGATCCTCCATTTCAACAGAAAACGGCAAAAAAAATGACCTAAAGTCGTCTTTACTTGTTTTCTACTCCTCCTTCATATAGAAGACAGATGGAAAACGCGTATTGCTGACAACTTTACCTCCTTTCAGCTGCTGAAATCAGAAATAACGCCTCAACACGGCGCCTCCCAGTGGTGCACCGACGTATTTATAAACGACTAATTCTAAGCTATGAGAACAATTTCATTTTTGATGTGACGCTATTAGACGTTGCCAGAATATGTCGTTTTAAAATCAGTGCTTGATTTCTGCTAATTAAAAGCCAAATTAGTTACACGCTGTCCCTTTAAGGGGGATTTTATTAGGGGTGCACATTATATCAGCATTAACATCGATCTCGGCCAATGCTAATAATTTTTTATAACATATCGGTATCGGTCCGATGAGTAAAAGTGGGCCGATGATAACAACCAATGTTTGGCCACGCCGTTTTTTTGTTCGGCCATGCGACGAAGGACTGTTTTAAATTAAGCGATTTAAGAAAATAAATAAAAATCTGTGTGTAAATTTACACTATAACCCACATTCAAAAATTCAGTTAGCATAGTTTTCAGTTGGTACAAAATGTTAAAAAATCTGACCATCACAGAACAGTAAACGTGTGTGTGTGTGTACACACAGTTGGTAAATATTATCGGACATAACAGCAATATTAATATCGACTATCGATATCGGCCCAAACTTTCACATCAGAGCAAAATCTGCTGCGATTACAGCTGAAAGTCCCCTGGAGTTCGTCTCTACACTGCAAAAACAAACCTAAAAATAAGTAAAATGTTCTTAAAATTTGTGTTTTTGTCCTTGATTTGAGCTGGTAAATAAGATTATCTGCCAATGGAATAAGTATTGTGACCCCTAAAATAAGATAATTATACATCCTGCACTTGAAATAAGATAATGGAGATGAGTTGTTACTATTTTAAGTGCAAAAATCTCATTCCATTGGCAGATAATCTTATTTACCTGCTCAAATCAAGGACAGATACACTAATTTTAAGAAAATTTTACCCATTTTTAGATCCGTTTTTGCAGTGTAGGAGCTCGATACATCTCCTTAATTATTACCAAATTCATCTATCAAGAATATTAATGAAGGCGTGCGATACCTTCAATCCTAAGAGAAAAGTTTGATCGTTTCTGACTAATCCCAGCTCATCTCTAACCAGATCCCGTAGATTTTCCTACTGGCCTGGTTTCTGTGACAGGTGTGGGGAATAAAACCCTTCTTACCCTTTCTGAAGCTTTCAGCAGCGTCCAGCTTAGCGGACACACCGGCGTTTTGGTGACGTCCGGGAAACAAGCCACAGCCTTGATGTACAGCTTCAGATCGCGCTCCAGCAGCTGGTTCACCTCCCCGTAGTCGTAATCGTCGCAACTGCGAACAGACGAGAGCAGATTTTTAACCTCCCAGACGGGGGAGCGGAGGTCCTCCGAGGAGAACGGGGCGCTCTTCTGATCTTAACATAGGCAGCGTGGAGGCGCTCTCACCGTATTCCCAACACATAATGGATGTAATTCCAGATGGCCCTCTTCAGGTCGGAGCTGTGCAGCGACGGCAGGGAGGCGACGCTCCTGAACCGGTCGTCCAGGAGGTGCCCGATGTCCGAGTACAATCTGTTGATCAGGGAGAAGCCGTGGACTTCCCACGAGTAGTCCTGCAGAGTCGGGATGACGAGACAAATCGGTCAAATACAAACCTGCTTAATATGAAAAACATATAAATATATAAACACATATAAAAACGATCCGAAAATATGACGTAGAACAGGGGTGTCAAACTCATTTTGGTTGAGGGGCCGCATACAGCTTAATCTGATCTCAAGAGGGCCACACGAGTAAACTCATTGCAAGATTAAATAGAACTAATAAATGTGGACTGGTTGTTGATTTTTATATTAAGCTAATTTCACTTTTACACAATATATTATGAATAACCTCAGCGTTTTTAAGAAAAGTGTGTGCAATTTCAACAATACTTTTACTCAGTTAAACATTTACTTGTGCATTATGCATAAGAATTGATCACAGTGATTGTACAATGTTGAAAAACATTTATTCACATTTTTTGGAACTTAAAAACACTGTCCTGCATGACAAAATTCATCGAACAAATAAAAATTAAGAAATGATTTAAATTTTTCCACACCTGAAGCTTAATCTGCTAATTAAAACACAGCGCCCCTCGTGGACAATATAGGAACTGCATATTTTCAATTAAACGAAGCACATGTTTTTTTCAATAATTGTTTTATCATTCTCTTCCTTTTATCTTGTCCACTTGTGAAAGTCAAATCTGATGAGCTCTTTGTGGCATCTTATTTCCACATTGCCAGACAGGAAACTGGAAAAAAAAAAAAAAAAAAAAAAAAAAAAAAATTATAACGATAATGCATTTAGCCACAGGGCCGAATTAAATTGTTCGGCGGGCCGTATGTGTGACACCCCTGACGTAGAAGATACGAAGAGGCAACTTCTCCCATTCATTTTATCATTTTATAACATATTTGGGTTGCAAGCTTGTCTGACGGGATCAATAATAAAGACTTTCTGAAAGCAGTTGGTTACCCTGGACTTTATTTTCAGATTTCAGGGTAAAGAGGGCTTAAAAACAAAGTCATGCCACACTTATCAGATTTTTATTCATATTAATAAAAAAGGGTTTGATAACCTCGTACCATTAACCTTCTAAGCTCAAACTTCCGCACTAATTAATTAATTAATCCCAATAAGGCTTGCACTGCAAAAAGAGAACTAAAAATAAGTAGAATTTTCTTGAAATGAATGTATTTGCCCCTGATTTGAGCAGGTAAATAAGACCATCTGCCAATGGAATGAGTATTTTTACCCCTAAAATAAGATAATTAGATATACTGCACTTGAAATAAGATGATGGAGATGAATTGTCCCTATTTTAAGTGCAAAAATCTTATTCCATTGGCAAATAATCTTATTTACATGCTCAAATCAAGGAAAAATACTCTCATTTCAAGAAGATTTTTCCTATTTTTAGTTCTATTTTTGCAGTGTGAAGAGGCGTTTATAAACGCGTTTTCATCTGAATCCGTCCTGACCTGAACTCTGAGCACCTGCAGGTGGTCCTCGTCCCGCCGGGCGAACTCCTGATAGCAGAAGTCCGGGTCTGCGACGAATCGCGACGGGTCCGCCAGGCACAGCATCTCCTCCTCGTCTTCCAGGTCTAAAAAAAGGGAGACGGTGACAGGCGGGCGTGGAAAACCAAGCGCCGTTTGCTCGAGTTTCACGCCATGTGACCTCAAATGTCACACCCAGCACGTCCACCGGAGCGTAAACAGCCAAACGGCATCTGCTGTTTGTTTATCTCTCTTCCAATAAGGGGGGGGGGGTTACCTGTCTGCTGGAGGGTCTGCGTCTGCAGGAGACGCTCCTCTCGCTTCTCCTGCTCCTCCTGGGACTTCTGGATCCGCTCCTTCAGGCAGACCATGTCACAGCTGGAGTCCAAAGACTGTGGAAACAAAAAACAAGTCAGACCGACTTCTTCTGCGTTCAGACGACAAACTTCTCCCGTGAAATCATCTGGACGTGCGTGTACACTGCAAAAACGGATCTAAAAATAAGTAAAATGTTCTTAAAATGTGTGTTTTTGTCCTAGATTTGAGCACGTAAATAATATCATCTGCCAATGGAATGAGTATTTTGACGCCTAAAATAAGATAATTAGACATCCTGCACTTGAAATAAGATGATGGAGATGAATTGTTCCTATTTTAAGTGCAAAACTCTTATTCCATTGGCAGATAATCTTATTAATCTGCTCAAATCAAGGACAGATTCACTCATTTTAAGAAAATTTTACTTATTTTTAGATCCGTTTTTGCAGTGTGAGTTGTAGTTTATGAATAAGTTGAAGGGCACTGCAAAAAAGGAACTAAAAGTAAGTAAAATGTTATTAAAATTAGTATATTTTTATCTTTAGTTCAGGGTTTGCAGTGTAATGCTGAAAGCTCTGTGCCGATTCTACCCTCTTAAACTCATTAGCCAGTAAATGAGGCCGAGAAAAATCAAAAACATTTATTAGAAATAAAAGTTGATAAGAGGCTGAAAATGAATCAGTCGAGCTTGCCTCTCATGTTTTCATCTAATTACAGCCCAGCCGAGTCAGGATCAGAACAATGAAGAAGGCTGAGACACGTACGGCCTTGCTTTCAGCGTGATTACAGCCGAACATGATGTTCTTGTGTTTAATCGAGCCGCCTGATCTGATCTTTATTGGCTACAGTTCGCAGGGTTATCTTGGACCTGCTGGCATTCGTTGCACTAACTTAAATCTCAGCATCATCTGGTCTACGGTTTCATCCCGCCTCGCTCAGGGTGCTTGCTCTTTTTCCAAATTAAAATTCTAGACTTTTTCCAGACTTTTTTAAAACTGATATTTTTTTTCCCAACACCTTAACTTTATGTACTTGTATACTTGTGTGCCTACTGCCTACTTCATTGGTTGAGATTGTACAAACTGTGTTTAATAGAAATGTTAATTTTTATAGGCTAGTATTCAATGAACAAATGCATTATTCACACTAAATTATGCTTTAACAGATGAAAACGTTTCAAAACATGAAAATCACAAGTACATGAATTTCACATCAAACAAGTGTTTGATTCCATTAGGCTAATACAGTACGTGACCAGTTAGTAAAATTATAGTTTTATAGCCTACCTTCCTATTTCTCATTTCACAATGCCTTTGAGCATACTGTAAAATTCTACCATACATTTTTTTTCCCATACTTTATTAAGACTTTCACACAAAATTCAAGACTTTTCAAGGTCTGGAAAACAGTGTTTCAAAATTCCATACTTATTAAGACTTTCAAGACTTGCGCAAGCACCCTGTTCGCTTCGTCTTGCTTAAAACAAAGCCTCCGAACGTTTCCCCGCCTGTGAGCGCGGCCGAGGGCGGATCCGTTTACCCGTCGCCGTGTGATGTGCTCGGAGGGAGCCCTGAGCGACTGAGGCACGTTGGCGTTGCCGTTGGCAGCATCGAAGGGGCAGAAGGTCGGCGGGGTGCCGTTTGGAGACTTGGCGAGGTGGGCGAGGTCCGAGTCGTTGTCGCAGCCGAAGACGAAGCTGCAGAGCGAGTGGCAGTGGGCCAGGATCACCACGGCCTGCACCAGCTCCGCCAGCGACCAGCACGGCTCGCCTGCCTTCAGCAGCGTCTGACGGGAACAGGGAGGCAAAGAGAAGACGTGGTTTAGTCCACTGCGCTGACATATCTGTTCATGTGGCTGAAAGCAGACGATTTAACTGTGAACTGTGCAAAATGCGCATCTCATTTCCCTATTATTAACAAATACGTCTTGAGCTCTAATGTGTTTTAGTGGGACTTTATGTGCCGATCTAACACAGAGTTTTCAGTTTATTAATAAATGCAAATCCTCAGGTGGTCGAGCGCGTGAGTTCAGCCTCCGTGAGAAACACCTTTTGCTGCAGCTACAACCCAGAGTCGTTAAGGCTTCACCAGCTTTCAGCTTCTGCAGGATTTGATCAAACTGGACGGAGAGCATCTGCTAACATATTAGATTTTTTTTAAGCCAAACCGCCGCTTCTCATTTGGATTTAGGTCTGGGCTTTGACTAGGCCACCCTAAAACATTGATCTGTACTGTCCTATTGCAGGTTTAGGGAAGGATAACTTCCTCTTCCAGTCTCTAGACGCCTCTAACAGGCTTTCTCCCTGGATTTCCCTGTTTTAGCTCCATTTATCATCCTATCAACTCTGACCGGCATTCCCACAGCATGATGCCACCACCAACATGTTTCCCTCGCTTATGGCGTACACTAATTGGGACTTAATTGGTTCCTTCTCGCTGGTTTTAGTGAGAGAGCTGATTTACAACGAGCCTGGCTAATAGCTAAACCCCTGCAGCTCCTCCAGAGTTACGCCGGGCCTCTCTGCTGCCTCTCTGGTTGGTGTTCTCCGATTCCTGCCCCGTCAGTCTATGCGGATGGCTGCTGCGTCGCACTCTTTCCATTCCAGATGATGTCTGAGTGAAGGCCGTTGGTTCCACTAGGTTTCATTTAGGGCATTTAAACCGACTGAACACAAAGGCCTGCTGTAAATGCTGTCGCTTTCTTTTGAAGTAGGGCCGGGCAATATGGATTAAAAAATAAATCTCCGATTTTATCATACCAAATACGATTAATCGATTTTTTTCCCTCCTTTTTGTTTCATAAAAAGAAATTATTTTAAAACCTTGCTTTTTATGTCAAGCATTTCGTCAGGGAGTTGACCTGAATTCAAAGTGCAACTAAAAACAAGCTGTGAAACATGCAAAACAAGATGGTAGCCGTGCCATTATAAACAATGAAAATATAACAAAACATTTGCTGCTAGTGGTATTACACATTGAGCTAAGAACAGGCTTCACTGCACTTGTGAACTTCAAACTAAGTTAAAAAAAAGTAAATAAGTAAATGAAGTACCTCGTATTATGGTAAAAAAAAGTTTCCACTTAACAATATTTTGACAATACATTTGCCTAAACATATATTCAGCATCACATGCTGTTCTCTTCATGGAAACCCAATGAGTGTATTGGCAAAATAAAATCCAGATTTTCCAAAAATGAAATCTTAACGAATTGTAAATTCAAATTAATCGATTAAATCGATTCATCGCCCAGCCCTATTTTGAAGCTCTTCCTACCTGGATATGAGAGCAGGTGGCGAGCCACGGCTGGTGGGCCAGAACCTTGTTTATGTGGTCGAGGAGGCGAAGGCGAGGGGGCGCCGCTTCCAAACCCTGCAGCCACAGCGGGTCCCCGCCCACCCTCAGGAAGTGGGCCGAGTGCAGGCACACCAGGTAGCTGCAGTGATATCGCGCCGCCGCCTGAAGCAGATGGTTCAGAAGTCAGATTTGAAAAAAAAAGAAAGGCGCGGCTGTAACCGACGGTACCGGCGGCCAGGTCAACCGACCATGATGGCGATGTAATGGCGGTACGGCAGCGGCAGGGGGCCGTCCATGTGCAGGATGTAGTGCTGCGTGCGCAGGAAGCTCTCCAGATACTGGGGGTGAGACGCCATCTGCTGCGACACGGCGTCCACGCTCCCCCTGCTGACCAGAGCCTTCATGAACAGCAAGGACACGCGCTCCTTCTCGCCGTTCACCATCACCTGCAGAAAGCGGTAAACAAAGAGGAGAGAACAGGTTGGTCTCTGACGGGGGGAAGCGGCGGAACAACGAGGCCTTTGTTGCCGCAGGGCGTTCCACCCATTGTTTTCCTGGGGCGACTGATTATCATGGCTTCAGAAATCACGCAATGTTCCATACGTGTGACTGCACCGCAGCTGGCGGGTTCAGACGACGCGTCCCAGATCTACCACCCTGATGAGTTCTACTACAAAATCCAATAAAACGGACGTAAATACGAGCAACGCAGCGCCCGCTTCCCTTCAGAGCAATCATGGCCTTTAAATTTACAGCCAGGAACGTCTTGGCCCAGGATGAGGTTGGACTTCAGCATCATGTGATGTCGGGCTCAGCCTGTGCTTTGGACCGGAGTCATGTTCCACACCTTAAATCAGAGGAAGAGGGGCCGTTCTGGAAGAAGAGCGACGGCGCCGGGGGAAGAGTTGAAATGCGTTGCTGACTTTATTTTTCCTAGAAATAAAGCAAACACCCAAACAACGTCTCAATGGGACGCAAAGCTTCTTAAAGCTTCCTGAAGTAGACAAGACGCTGGATTAATTAGTGTTTGAAGTCCTACGTAGACTAAAATAAGAGGGGGGGAAGAGGAAAAAGCACCAAAATGCACTTTTAAAAAGGGGATTTAAACACCGAGAGAGCACAGATGAAGAAACTAATATGAAAGCTGAGCTGAGGAGGCCTTGAAGAGGGAAGCTTGGCTAAGATCGAAGAAGTGGAGGCGACTGAAACATGGGAGGGACTGGACTGAGGAGCCCGGGGCCAAGAGAAACAGACCCATGTAGAGAGGGAAGCTCGCCTGGGACAGACATTTATAAGCCTGCTTTCCCTCTCTCTGCATCATATAATGGCTTCTAGGAAAAAGGAGTTCAGGAGCCGCTCTGCGTGGGATCAAAGCCAAAAGATTCGCTTCAGTTTTGAATGTAGAAACTTTAATCTGGCTCTGATTTTACTGCCCAGGCAGAACCGACGGTTCTCAGTCCCGCTCAACCCTACGCATCTCCTCCGTTTTTGATTTAATTCTCCCATTTAATTGTTTCCTATCCAACTTAACATAACATAATAAACAAAAGCCGGGTAAAAAGAGATTTAATTTACTAAAGCTACGCAAACCAACATGACCCGGTGCGAACGAGTAATCCCCAACCTGGTTAAATTATGAATTGGCTGCAGGTAACCAGAATGTTTTGAATGACTCTAGTCAAACCCAAGGCCTGATTAATACCACGAATCAGGGAATCACTTCAATAGAGCCCGTCTGACGACACGAAGTAGGCTAAGAGAGTTCGGTCATGCCCTGAGCTGAAGGGAAACAGATGAGAAACGTAGTCACTGAGAGTCTGGAAATGGATAAAAGGCCTTTATTAACATTTTGGGACTCCACAGTGAGAGACATTATCTCGAAATGGAGAAAACATGGAAGTGTGGCTGGTCTACCAAAATGACTCCAAGAGCACAGAGACGGCTCCTCCAGGAGGTCCCAAAACAACCCAGAAGATCAGAGGTCATGATTCAGCAATAAGCAAGAGACATGCGCATTGAAGAAAAAAGAACATCATACTAAAAGTTTAGGAGTGGCCTAGTCAAAGTCTTGACTTAATGCTGTGGTGGGTTCCTAATGTTCTCCAACCCTCGAAATGTGGCAGAATTTAAACAATTCTCCAAAGAAGAGTGGGATGAAAGTCGACCAGGTAGCGGATAACGTCCGACGAGGTGTCCGTTATCCGACATTAACGGGCAAAGTCCCTTCTTTTCTGTTATACCACGGTCTGGGTGAATACTCCATTCTGATTGGCTGCAGGGTGTCCATTACAAATCGTTACAGGACACCTATTAAAAAAAAGTTACGGTCAAATAGCCTGACTGTTCTACATTACTGCGCTGGCTCAAACAGCGACACACTTGTTCTAAGGTTCTGCTTATACCACGGTCACAGTGTCCGAAATTAACTTCCTGATTCACCCGCCAAGTCTACCGGCCAAAATATTAATTCTGACTGACCTCTGCTAAATATCTCCACGTAATCCCACTACGTAATTAGCCTGAGCTAAACGCTAGTTGTTAGCAAGCGTACATGAGGTAGTTTGCTGTAGGTCTCGCGTCACATGTGCAAGTGTGATTGAAAAACACAACTTAATTGGTGCAAACGTTTACTCGCCATGTGGCCGCTAGCCCGCTGAAATCTACTCGCCAAACGGAAAATTTACTTGCATTAGGCGTCTGGTGAGTGTTAATTTCCGACCCTGCACGGTCACTTACGAAATAAATATTAAATCAGTTAATAATACTATATGGATTATTGTCACAGTTAAAATCTTACGTTTTTTACAAGAAGCAGCAGAGAAAACTATTTAATATCTGTCAGCGTGACTCATTGGTTAACTTAAGCCAGTGCAATGACTTAGAACAGGGGTGTCAAACTCATTTTGGTTTAGGGGCCGCATACAGCTTAATCTGATCTCAAGAGGGCCACACGAGTAAACTCATTGCAAGAATAAATAGAACTAATAAAAGGACTTGTTGTTGATTTTTATATTAAATGAATTTCACTTTTACACAATATACTATGAATAACTTCAGAGTTTTTAAGAAAAGTATGTGCAATTTCAACAATACTTTTACTCAGTTAAACATTTACTTAAGTGCATTATGCATAAGAACTGATCACAGTGATTATACAATGTTGAAAAACATTTATTCATATTTTTTGGAACTTAAAAACACTGTCCTACATGACAAAATACATCAGATAAAAATTAAGAAATGATTTAAATTAAATTTGCCACATCTGAAGCTCAGTGCTACCATCTGCTGATTAAAACACAGCACCCCTCGTGGACAATATAGGAACTGTAGATTTTAAATTAAACAAAGTACATGTTTTTTTCAATAATTGTTTTATCATTCTCTTCCTTTTATCTCCTCTTTCTTTCACCTTTTCTTTTTTTTCTTCTTGTTCTTCCTTTCCTCTCCTACTTTCCCATCGTAGTGTCCATATCATTTGAGATATTCCCCGCATGAATCATAATAAAACTATTCACATTCATAAATCAAGCGGAGCACTATGGCAAAAGCAGTTCTGCTCCACTTGTGAAAGTCAAATCTGATGAGCTCTTTTTGGCATTTAGACAACAATTCTTATTGCCACATTGCCAGAGAGGACACTGAAAAAAAAAGAAAGAATCATTTAAAAAAAAAATTTTTTTTGAAAAATGATTCTTTTTTTTTTTCTTCTTTTTTTTATAATGATAATGCATTTAGCCACCAGGCCGGACTAAATTGTTCGGCGGCCCGGAACCGGCCCGCGGGCCGTATGTTTGACACCCCTGACTTAGAACAATCAGGCTATTTCATAAGTGTGCTATAACACTTTTCAACGGACACCCTGCAGCCAATCAGAATCGAGTATTTCCCAGACCATGGTAAAAGCAAAAGGGAATTTTAAAGACGCGTCTCCAGTCGTCACAAACACCGGACGCCAGCAGCTGCTGCCAAGCCTGAAACCACTAGTTATTGGATGGGGGGGAATTACTTTTACAGCAATAATACTTCCCTATTAAATGAAATAATACTGTGTAGTGTATGGTAAAACTGTATTTTGTATTCACTCAGGTTTTCTTTGCCTCATATATAATATAAAAGTTTGATATGAAACATCTGTGCGACAAAAAAAGAAAAAAAAGCACAACTAGGAGAAATCCGTAAGGGGGGCAAATACTTTTCCCCGCTCTGTATGTAGGACAACCGGAGCGAACCGAGACCAAAGCAGCTTGTTTCTCACCATCTTTAGTATTCAGCAGCGTGTTCGTCTGGCTAAAAGCTCCATGTGGTATTTCACTTCTCCTTGCAGGGGATGATGGTTCCTGCCTGATCCTGCAGTAAGCTCCACCTCATGACCTATATAGTCCCAGCTCAGGCCTTAAAGGACACGTTAAACAACTCGACCCTTATTATGCACGTCGCCTTAATCTTATAGTTTTGTACAAAGCAAAAGTGGACAAGAGGGGGTGTGGGGGTTGGTGCTAAATGAAACGTGCCCAGGCACGGACCCTGACCTTCTCCAGTCTGTCAGCACCAATAAGAAATAGTGTAAGAGGGGAATGCGGAGTGCACAGGTGGCTGCCAATCAAAGACCTACAAGAGCACATTCACGCGGCTGCTGCTCCTCAGACACAAGTGCTGCTGATTGGCACGCCTAGCTGCAGAATCTAGGTTACAGCTCCATGGCCGGCTCTCTGAAAGGAACAGTGTTGCACCAAGAGGCATTGCAGAGGCCCGCGCCACAGAAAACACGCCTCATACGCCGTTTCTCAAGGACCTCCAACATGTCGGAGGCCTATTTATATTTCTCCCCTGTCATGGCAGAACAAGCTCGGGTTGCAATGTTGACGGATCACGCCTCCATTTTTAGGTGAAATGACAGATGTGAAACCGGTGATTGAGAGGATATCTGGCAGAACAGAAACAAAAAAATTTTTAGATTTTTTTTTTTTTTTAAACCCAGGAAAAGGAAATGTACAACATTTATCACCCTGAATCCGACTATAAGGCTGTTTCGTACTGGAGGAAACCATGAATCTGAATTGACTGAAACTCTTTGGACTCTACATCCAACGCGACAGTATTTTACCCCTTGGACATCTCCATGTTCGGTCACATCAAAACCACCAACTTCTTTATCTTTTATCGGGGTTTAAAGTGACAGATTAACACTAAACGGTGCATAATTCTGACGGGAAAAGAAATCGATGTACGGCTTTCGTATTTTCCTTACAAGCAACACAAAAAAAACATCTGAAAAGTGTTTTGTGCGTTTGTGTTCATCCCTCCTGGCTCAATATTTCGCTGAACCACCATTTATTTAATGATTTGATGAAAGTTCCCAGAGTTTTGGGGTATATGTCTTTAACAGCGTCACGCATTTAGGGACTTAAACTTTAACCCGTTCTATTTTGGAAAATAGCTCAAGCTCAATCTGATTGGATGGAGAGCGTCTGGGAACATCAGTTTTAAGGTTTCGTCACAGATTCTCATTTGGATTTACCTCCTGACTTTGACTGGGCCGTTATAAAAAAGGAAATTGTAGCTCTGCCTGTGTGCTTAGGGTCGTTCTCCTGCTGGAAGGTGAACCTCCATCTCAGTCTGGAGACCTTTGCAGCCTCCAGGTTCGCCCTGTATTTAGGGCTGGGTTTCATCTAGGATGAGCCGATTCGATACTATTCTCGATACATAGCTCAGCTCGATTTGATTTGACTCCACTATCGATATTTGTTACTTTCAAATTAATGGTCATTCAATCAACAAAACCAGCCAAATATTATATTTATGTTCAATTTATTGAACACTGATATATTAACAGGAAAATGAAGTGCATTTGGTTCAATGCATTTAACGTATCACAGAAACCCAAATGTTTGATTTTTGGGACGAAGACGCTTCTGAAATCCTGTTGGCCATTCCCACTGAGCTATATAATACACTGGAGTGCTAATCACCGTCTGTTTGAACGAGTCGCTTTGAAGCCACCAGCCGCCATATTGGTACTCCCTATTTCCCCCCAGTAACTAGGGAATATGTGCGCTACAGCATCGAATAACGAGGATTTTCTCATGTTCAGGGGGGGCTTAAGACTTTTAAAATGTCAAATGCCATATAGTTTTATGTTATGTTCTAAAAATATCAAGTACTGAGAAAGTCATTTTTGCACTTTATTCATTTAAATATATGCATATTACATTTATAAATATATAAATAACAATATACATTAACATATATTTACATATGTGTATATATATATATATACATATATACATACACACATATATACATATATATATTTAATATGAATAACATGTAAAACATTTCAGCACCTAATATCCTAGTAGTTGATAGTGTTAGTACATCCACTGACTGTAGAATTACCTGTGAAACGTTTTCACTCAGCCAGAAAACTGCTTGTTGTTGCAACCAAATCCTATGGGATTCTGTGAGAGTAGGGAGTAGCAAGATGGCGGCCAGTGACTTCAGTTTTTCGGCAAAATCAGCACCCCAGTGCTCATTCCCTTGCGCTTCCTCACTGTGAACAGTAATGGCGCGCTGTAATAACGCCCCCTAGAGGTTGGGCGGTATATTGATATTGAAAGCTAGAATATTGATATTAAATCGTTTTTAAAAGCATTGATATTAATCTTTGTATCAATTTTTATGTACAGCCCTACCTGTATTACCTCCATCCGTTTACCCTGCTGAGGAAAGGCTTCCCCACAGCATGACGCCGCCATCACCATGGTTTACTGCTGGGATGGTGACTCGAGGGTTATGTCCGGTGAGTTTTCTGCCACACAGCATTTCGCATTGAGGCCAAAAGTATAATTTTGGTCTAACTGGTTGTCCAGTGGCCAGATTATTGCACCTGAGCTACAGGTCTCTGCAGCTCCTCCACAGTTACCGTAAGCTTGACTTTGAGGTTTGACATTAAACAGGGTTTCTAAACATCTGCCTGTCTAAGGCTATCGTTGGTGGAAAATTACCTTTAAAGGAACGACTGGAGTAAATGCAAACCACTGCAGAAAGTTTCAATGTTCCTGTCAAAGTGAAAAAAACTGCAAATAAATAAAAGATAACAAGAATCCCGCTGATAAAATACAATGGAACATTTTATGCACAGTTAATTACTTCAGCTAGAAGTAACAGTTTCAGATAAGGTAAAGCGCCGGACTGTGACCTCTGCCCATACCGGCCATTTCTGAGTCTTACCGAAATCTCCTGAAAAAGGTGGTTGTTGAGGGGAAAAATATCAACAACAAAAAAAGTGTAAAAACAACTAAACTCTCTAAATACCAGAGCCCCTGGTCAGCATGTTAGCATTTAATGGAAAAAAAACAATAAGTGTGGACACTTGCTGTTTGCGTCGGGTGAGGAGATCATCTTTGTCATCGCTGCCATTCTACGCAGCTGATTAGGAAATTTGGAGTTTTTGTAATTTCAAACATGTCTGGACAAAAATCTGACAGACGTCAAACAGAAAGAGGAACTATGGCAAAAGCTGAGCATTCACGCAGCAGGAAATGACACATCCGAGCTCTTTAAACAACATCTGTCTGCTGACAATAGCAAAACGCAATTCTGGTCTGCCCATAAAATCGGTCTTATAGTCCAGGAGCTTTTGGATTTCAGAGAAGCTTTAAAAGCCCCGTGTCAAAAACAGCCTTGTCTTTATTGCACGTAAACAGGGCACCTTGTTTCGATAAGGCAATGCACTTCTTACTGCGAGCCTACCGATATGCATAAAACACCCACATAAGGAGAGAAAAAAAAATGGTGACAACCGTGAGTGGGAGGATGCATAAACCAAGCAGACATCATCTATGCCGCTGCGTTAGGCGTTACAAAACACTTTTAGTTACTAAATGCAATTATCTGTGGTATAAATTTAGTTGGAAAGACCTGATCAGGAATCAGAGAGGTGAAATGTTCATGTCGGAGTCCTGATGAGGTCAGATCACAGCAGGTTTTTTAAACTTGACATTTGTCTGAAGGAAATTTACTGGAACATCATCTTAACTTTAAAGTATTCGTCCCTTTTCAGGCTTTTTTCCTGCTTTTTTGTCATCAGTGTTTCACATCAAACAGGTTTTAACATCAGATTGAGATGACCAGAGCAAAATACTAAAATATGTATATGTTTAAAAGGTGATTTAATTTGTTAAGGGAAACAAAAGCTATCCAGAACCACTGCTAAATAAACCTGGTAACTCTCTGTGTTACTCTGGCAGGCAACAAACAACTGGCTTCTAGTGAAAACTGGTGTTAAGGCTTTATATTGCTGTGGAGGAAATCTGGCCCACTCTTCTCTGCAGAATTGCTTTGATTTAGTCATGTTGGATAGTTTTGAAAAGCACGAGCATTACTTTTTAAGGAAATCTCTACTTGATTTAAATATGCACTTTGACTAGGACATTTTTATTTGTTTTATTGAGACATTCACAGGTGGACTTGCTGGTGTTCTTTGGATATTTGTCCTGCTGCACAAACCCCGGTTGTCCTCGAGCAGCTCTTAATAAAGGGGACATATCATGCTTTTAAGTTCTTCCTTTTTTACATTTAAATCATTCAGTTGTTCTATATAAAGTGGAACTGCAATGCTTTAGTCCGAATTCCTCACTGTTGTTGCCCTGCAGGCCCTCTCTCGCCCTGTTCTGAAGTGCATTTGAGAGAGAGCAACTGTTTTGGTGCCGTCCCTTTAAATCTAAAAGGAGCCCTTCACACCTGCCCCCTCCATCACCCTTCTTCATCGCCTGTTTGTTTGTCTTTTTTATGTGTACTCTTAGCCGTAGTGGCCAAAAAAGAAACTTCACCACGATAAAACGCACTGACAATAAAGGATCTTTGAATTTTTTTAATCCAGGTCCCTGAGGGTTCCAATCCCACCCAGTTCAATCACTTTTATAGTACCCTGGAGGACGGTGTAATGAATTGTGTAAGTGAACATTTTCACTTATCCATTTGTAGTTTGGCATCATTTAGCTTGGACTACAACATCGCAGTGAAAAAAAAAAAATAAAAAATGGCAGACTTGCGATACTGGTTAAAGGGGAAGTCCATGACCTTGTTTAGCAGCTCTGCAACAAACACTGCAACGTAATTGTTCAAAAAACATATTAGATAACAGAGAAAACTGAACGGCTTGAAAAATATGACCCAAACAGAATGTAAAGATATCTACACAGCTCATACATTCGAGTTTTCTGCATTTTCAGAGACTCCAAGTACACAACAAAATGTATTTAAGAGGTTAAAAAAGAGGGTTTTGCATGATATGTTCCCTTTTTCCTCAGGATTTTCAAGTTGAGAGTAGGGTTGTCAAAAATATCGATGCTCTGAAAAGACGCAGTATCTGGATACAATACTAAATTGGCATAGTATTGATACTAAATATTTTGCATACGAGAATAACAGAGAAGGGAAACCCAAAGATCTTGACAGGCCTGTGAGCAAAGCAGTGTTTTAAAGTGGTGGCAACGAAGTCAAGCAGCACAACAAACTTGATCAAACATCTCGACCAACAGCCTGGCCTCCATCATGAACATTGACAGGTTAATGAATTCAAGTTCCTGTTTATATTTTAAATTTAATACAATAAACATATTAACAATGTTAGTGTGACCTGTGAGCATGCTAGCTGAGGCTAGCATGCTAGTGGGCATGTGTTTTATTTTGCGTTATTTATTTAGCATTTTTTTTAGACACTTCTTTAACTAGCATTTGTGATTCTGTTGAGAAAGTAAGTTTTTTGATGTTAATAAAATATGTTTTATGCCTTTGATTATGTCATGTTTTCATCACAGAGGCATCAAAAATGGTCCAGAGTATCGAATATTGTCCTGGATATCAATATCAAGGTTGAAATTTTAGCATTGTGACAACCCAAGTCAAGAGCAAAAACCCTACTTCCATCACTCACAGCAACTCTGGCATCTCCAAAGGCAGCAAAGAGGCCCAGACCATCACACTACCACCACCATGTTTGACAGCATTTCCTTTCTGAAATTCTATTTTTTATTCTTAATTTCCGAAGTCTCGCCACAATCAGGCCTGGGTGTGGGTGGCCAAATTGAACACAGCATTTAAAAAAAAACGGTGGGTAATCACAGTTAATTACATAATTAACAAAGCAAGCAATCTTTTAACATGAGGTGGTGCTTGTTTGGGTATTTAATTCCACTTAAGAAATTGCATCTTTTTTTTTTTAAGCTGCTTTTTGTTTATACTTTATGTCTGATATTTTCATTTGTTTAAAGAACTTAAACATTTTAATGCTATAAAAAAAAAAAGCAAAAGCGGAGGAAATCTGTAAGGAGGGGGGGGGGGGGGTGGCGATACTTTTTTTTGCAACACTGTGTTGATCAGAGAGGCAGCATGAGGCAGGGATGAAGTGAAAAACATGGTTGACGTCACGAAAGGGGAGGATAGGTAAAAGCAGACAAAGACAGGCTTTTATTGCCGGCAGAAAAACAGCAGCACTGTAAGAGCGGCGATATGAAATGGAGCAAGGGTCAAAGATGACATACAAAGTAGTGGAGGAATGATGCAAGCTTTCTGTCTTCGAATAAATGTCTCTGTAGGGTGGTGGTGGTGGGGGGCTGCTGCAGATGCAAGAGGCAAACATTAAATCTGCCTTCCATGGTGTCCATCTTTATCATGTGCTTCTGTCCAGAAACAATTAACAGCCTCCCCACTTTCCAGAAACAAGCAGCCGGGACTGATTTTGGCTCTGCAACCTGAACTTGAAGAGTAATGCAAAACAAGCCAGCTGTAGCCCAGAGCGGTTTGCACAGAGCAGGGCGGGTGAGGGGGGGTTATAGGAGCAGCACTACCAGGAGAAACAAAGAACCAAATAAACCCACATACATCAGGGAGAGAGCCGATCTGACTGTAAACAGGGCAGACAGGTGGAGCAAGGGCACTTTCACTGATAACAGCTCATATTTATTGCTGTTTATTCCCCCAACAAGCAAGAAGACGTCTTAAAAAAAAAAAAACTGCAATCGTGTTTCATCAGTGATGGAAAAAGTATCAGGGTGACGAGGGGGGGGGGGGTAGCAGCACAATGCTTGACTTGAAACTAGAATTGCAGCTCACATTACTGCCTGTTTTATTCCATTCCCGGACTCCAGGATCTGCAGCAAAACATGCCTTTGTTGGCCGGCGCTCGGCACAGCGCCCCCTGTCTGTCGCAACGCGGAAAACAACAGCAGAGGGAGAAAAACAACTTTGATTGGCAGTCCGGTTCAGGCGAAAAAACAGCACAATAAAGGACGCTCAGAAAGGCTGCAAGCGGGCAGGGAAAAGCGGAGGAAACTCTCTGTTAGCGTTAAATATTACATTATTTTGTTTACGCGTTTAAAACAAAAAACCTGGTAATTAAATGGCACTGCATTACTTCACACCACACAGAAACATCTTTTTCTTCCTCGGATCCTCAGATGACGTCACCTTCACCTGCAGCTTCCCTGGCCGTTACTCGTTTATCGTCAAGCGAGATAAATTTCATACCCCGGCCTCATAAATGTATATATTTTAAATGGCCCACTTGTAACAGTCATGGAGTGTAAAAGAAAAGCAGAGGAGACATTAATTCTGTCTTTGTCCGGTTATATCGATGTGAATCCCATAAAAACGTACTTGTTTTCCCCCCTTACAGGAACCAAGAAACGTCCGTTTTTAGCTCAACTCTCAGAGTTAACGTCTCAACGGTTCCAGCTTTACGTGACATTTTAACGGCCGCGGATGGAGAAAACACTTGAGCGGCGAGCAAACCCCAATTAAACCAAATAAATATCACCCCGTCCCCTACAGGTGCTTAATTTAAGCTTGTGACCCATTCCCCGAGCGATAAACGCCAACGTTAGAAGTTCGGTTCGGCTATTTTTCTCGTTTGCTAGCGCTAGCGACTTAGAGCCGCTACAGTTAACGTTACTGCCTCGGACTGCTCTGAAGTTAGCCTCCGAATGGTAGTAAAGGGCCATTTCGCAGCTTTCACGAAGCGTGGATTGGCCTTTTGTTGTTTATAATGCGTATTCTGAGCCATTTAAACTGGCCCAACCCCAAATTGTAGTATTATACATTGATTAAAGACTCCTTCTTTTAAGTAGATGGCAACAAACAGTGTTTTAAAGGGGACATATTGTGGTTTTGAATGCCTTCCTTTTCACATTTAAATCATTCAGTTGTGGTCCACAGAAAGTGGAACTGCAATGAAAGTGGAACAAGTCCCTCGTTATTGTTGCCTCGCTGCCCCTCGTTTGCCGCTGTTCTGAGGTTCGTCTGAGAGCAACTCGTTTTGGTGCTGTCTCTTTAAATATAAAGCAGCCCGCCCCCTTCCTGGTCCAGTTCCACTCCATCCCATTTGACCATCTTTGCAGTATGCTATGGGATGGTGTAGTAAATTGGGTGTGTGGTAATACACCCAACAACCGAACATTTTTTTGACTTATACTTGTAGCTTCTGCATGATTGAGCTTGGACTACAAAAAAATGGCGGATTCACAAATTGACGCGCAGCAAATATTGTTACGCAAAAAAATGGAACAGAAAACAAACAGGTTGAATGGGTTGAAAAATATGAGACAAACAGAATAGAAAGATATCTACGCAGCACCAGGGCAGACTGTATTACAATTTTATGCACTCCTAGACACTCCCCAAGTACACAACAAAATGTAAGAGCTAAAAAAAAAGTGGATTTTGTAGGCTACACGTTTAAGCATACAAATGTAAAAGAATCAACTATAGTTTAAAGTTTTCAAGCAGGACCACATCCATGTTACTCATAATGCCAAAAAAACTTTAAAACAGAATATTCTTGAAGTATCAATGCTAGAATAAAGGCTGTTACATACTCAACGAACTGATCTGTCGGACTAAGAATTCACCCCGTTCAACTCTGGTGGTATTAAAGGGGTCGAACATGCCACCTGTCTTTACTTGGTTCCCCCATTTCTTTAGCAATCGCAAATAACAAGGAATTTTCTTCCTCACAGATATTTTGTTCTCATCCTCTATTTGCTTCATCAGTTTGAAAGCGGCCCTTTCCACCATGGTGGTGGTGTTTTGTTGCATGTAAAATTTGTGCAAGGTTAGCGCGGGTGTGACATTTGCTACAGTGGGCAGGACTTTCTAGGAGGTCGGCAGCTGGGTTTCTCGTAATGTATGAATAGTTAGAACCAAAACAAACTTTGTTCTTGCCACCTCCAGAACAAGAACACATTTCTCAGTTCTTGTGGAGTATGTTACAGGCTTACAGGATAATAAAGGTCCCACGACTCCAAAAAGCTCAAAGCAGAATTATGCTGTTCTGGTTTGACCAGTCTAGATATTGCATATTACATACATGACGAAACCTAAAGTGATCTTAAGGAGAAGAAATCCAGTACAATCACCCTTTTTGTATGTTCAAAAGTAAGTACTTTAAGCCCTGAAAATACCTATTCCGTCTCCCTTTTACAACTATTGTGGTTTTCCAGCCTGACCTAATCAAACTTGAACTAAAAAAAAGCACCAACTTTTTTAATTTGGCTAATAGGATCATTTCGCATATCACAAGCTGTATTTTTCAGAAGCTGAGCATCGGAAGTATTGCAGTTTTCACATCTAAGGTAAACTCAATACTATTTTGATAATTTAATTAATACTTATCGCTTTATTCCATTATAGGTTTGGCTTTTCAAATTACTGCAGATTTCACTCTTGAACAAACAAACAAACACTGAATTGTCCTATATTTTCCTTAATCAAATTAAGCTTTTAAAAATAATTTTAAATGTGTTTTAAAGAACATACATGCAGTGTTGAATAATCCAGTCAAGGTTTGACGTGTCTAACTTTTCAGGTTTTCCTGGTGGGCCGAAACTGATATAACCGTAATACCAAAAAGGCTTTTAAAATGGTTTCACTAATAGAATAAACGTTTCATAATTTAAAACAAGGTTTCAAATAGTCTGATCAGTGTAGAGTAATCTAGCTCAGTTGTGACACGTCTGTTTATTGTGGTTTTTACGCTTATGTCATAATTTCTTGTAGTATGTCATCAATAATAAAGGTGCTATACATATCAACAACTGGGTTTTTAAAATCAATTCATCCCTTCAGCAAAACCCTTTCTAGGTTTGACTCATCTAACTGTTGCGGCGTCCCAACCTGACTCAATCTAATGTGGTCCAAATACTACAAAACAATCTATTAAAAAAGGCTTTTTTATGGTGTGTTTTCACCAATAAAATAAGGAGTTCACAGATCACAAAACTGTATGAAATAAGCTATATTCAGGGGGGAATAATTTAGTCCTGGTTGTTATTGTTTTTCACACTTGACCTAATTTAATGTGGTCTTAAAGATAAAAATAAAACAAGAAATAGCCCGTTTTCTTGTGTTTTACAAACAAAATGAATGATAAACTGTGTTTTGAGGACTCTATGACTACTGTAGAATTATTAGGGTTAGATTTCTTAAATGTATTTGTAATTAGAGGCGATCAAAAGGTGGCCCAGGTCCCAAAAAGAGGCGGACTAGCCCTTTAAGGTGAGAATCGGAGGCCAACTTCAGCGTCTAGTCTCTATTACTTTGTCTCAAAGTTTCCGATCCGAAAAAAAAAGACGAACGCACTAAACTAACTTTCACTTCAACTGGCAGCAGCTAAAATGCGTAATCAAACACTTGAAATTAAATGGAGGCTTTGTTCAAAACGCCTGATAAGATCTGTTGTTTTTTTGTTTTTTCACAGAGAGACAAATGAATGAACGGTATTCACATTTTCAGGCCAGCGTTCATTTGTTTAAAGCTCAACACAGACGATCGTCGCAGCCTACCTGCTTCTGGACCCGCTTGCACTGCGATCTGATGGGGTACTCCATTTTACTCGTACAGATGATCATTTTCCAAAAGCGGGGTTGTCCTGCATGGATCCGGCCGGACTCTCTCCTCCTGCTGCTGCTGCTGCTGCTGCTGCTCTCCGCGCTGCGCCTGTGCCGCTGGCCCCCGGTGCGCCTTTCTGGAGCCGCAGCCTGGACTGAGGGTTCAGCGCAAAGCTTCCCAGGGCAGAGCTGACAGCTCCGGTAACAGTGCGCCCAATCAGAGCGCAGCAAGGCGGGGCGGCCAGCCTGGAGGGGGCACAGCCAAATGCTAATGAACATCTGCAAACAACGCAGGCCGAGGCGGAGACGCGCTCAGACTGTCAACCAGCGCTGAGGAGGGGGGACGCATGCATGGGAAGCAGTGGCGCCTCCACAAATGTTTCATAGGGGGGAGGGCACTTAAACTTTTGGGGGTGGCACACTGAAACTAAAAGCCGTAATTTCAGGATTTTATTCTACTGTTGTAGTAAAGCTGCATGTAGAAAACTATCTTAAAGACTTAAGTAAACGCCCCACTAATATCTCTTGGTTTATTGTTTGATTTTAGTGTTGCCAATGATCTAATATGCATAGACCAATAACAGTACAGTTAACATTTTGAGTTGAACAACAATTCCTTTTTATTGTGTAACTATATTAGGAATAAGGTGTACATTTAGTCCGTCCATCCTGTTTCTAACAGGTCTCTTTACCTTGTGGGGTTGTAAGGGGTGCTGGTGACCAGGGCCGGATTATCCATAAGGGCCAGTGCCCAGGGGCACCAACCATGGGGGGCTTTCAAAATATATTTTTCATAAATTGTTACATTATTTACTTGAAATTGTTGAAAGACCATGCATTATTCGTTTTGTGAACACTGATGTCACAATAATAATAAATGGTAAATAAATCAAGATTTTTTTTTGATTTCAACATTTTAAAATGACATATTTGAATATTGCTCACTGCTCATATGCCTACATGTAGTTGTGTAAGTTAGTAAATAGTAAATTACATTACAGAAATCCACTTGATTATGTCTGATGTTTTTGACCGGAGGACAGCACGGGTAAGGGGGAGGGGGGGGGGGGGCTTTGAGGTATAGTGCCCAGGGGCACCACATTGTCTTAATACGGGCCTGCTGGTGACGATGTCCAGCTGTCTATGGCTCCTCTACAGCAATGTAGAGGAGCCATAGTTATGCTGCTATAGGCTTAGGCTACTGGAGGACACCAGGGCCTATTTTTCTCGCTCTGCTGAGTTCTCCTACTGTTCTCCAATTTGCATTGCTTGTCGCCATTTCAGCTTTTAACTTTTTGTTCTCTCTCTTTTTCTCTTCATAGTAGGTACACCTGGTCTGACGTTCTGTTAGCTGTGACATCATCCAGGGAAGACAGATCACCCGCTATTACCATCTAATGTAGAACAGATTACTGGATCAATGTGTGCTTCTGTGCTTTCTGTGTCTCTGCTCTGTCTTCTCTAACCCCCAGTGGGTCGAGGCAGATCACCATTCACACTGGTTCTGGTTCTGGTGGAGGTTTTCCTTCCTGTTAAAGGGGAGTTTTCCTCTCCACTGTCGCTTCATGCTTGCTCAGTATGAGGGATTGCTGCAAAGCCATGGGCAATGCATACGACTCTCCCTGTGGCTCTACGCTTCTTCAGGAGGAGTGAATGCTGCTGGTCAAGACTTGATGCAATCAACTCGGTTCCCTTATTTTGGGAAAATTTTTGACCAATCTGTATAATCTGATTGAATTTGACTTTGGAAAGTGCTTTAGGGATGACATGTTTCATGAATTGGCGCTATATGAATAAAATTGGATTGAATGGCGTCCACCCTAGTCTACAGCAAGAGGGTCCAGCTCTGTCTCTGCATTAATGCCTGGACAGGTCGCAACACGGAGACAAACGAATTTAGAGAGGCCAATTAACCTAACAGTCATGTTTTTGGACTGTGGGAGGAAGCTGGAGTACCCGGAGAGAACCCACACATGCACAGGGAGAACATGCAAACAAGGGTAGGAATAGAACCCAGGACCTTCTTGCTGCAAGGCAACAGCACTACCCACTGATTCACTGTGCATTTATCATTTATTGAAAAACAAAACAATTAGTAGAGGCAAAGTAGACACTGGCAGATACAAATAAAAGCGTGATAGAAGGTCAAGAAGAGCGGCTGCTGTCCAGAGGGCTGTGCAGTGGTTCTCTGCCACTGTAGTGTTTTTCATGTAGGCCAATACGTTACATTTTGATCTTATCTCTTCTTCCACATGTCCTCCACATGGCTCGCGGCACACTAAACAGGTTTTCCTTTTGGTACTCTTTCTTTCACGAGGACCAGATTTGTGGAGTGCACGACTAATAGTCCTCTCAACACATTCTCCCACTCGAACTGTGGATCAGCGCCACCAAGAGCTTCTAAGCTACTTCTCTGATTAAGGCTCTCCTTGTCCAGCCTTTGATTTTAAGTGGATGGGCATGTACTGCTCGCGCCAAATCTCTTTCCATTTTTGTCTAATGGGTTATATGGGGCTCTGTGAGATCTTCAACACTTGGTATATTGTTTTATAAGACAATATAGTGTGTTTTAGTGTAGAGAAATCCAGAGCGGTCTATGCTTCTGGTAAAAACTTCACCACAACTTCATTCCTGACCTGTCTGGATTATAATTTGTTAAAAGAAAATTACATGTCTCGTTCATTAGAGTCATCCAACACTTTATGTGGTTGTGAGTTCTTGAAAAATGTAAACATTTAGGGCTATGAACTCTTCTATGATGATAGTGGCTCTTTGTGACGGACAAATTCGGTTTAAATGCTTAAAACTAAGTGGCTAGATCCATTTAGTAAATTATCAGGATTAGAATAAAAGATTCCCAAATCCTAAATTGTGTTTTAGTGTAGAGAAATCCAGGCTGCTCTATGTCTCTGATTTAAGAACTGTACTTGATCCAAAACAGAGTTTAAAATAACCCAATCTTAGTGTAGGATACAGCAGTCTGATTTAGAAAGCAACCTGATCTAAGGTGGTACCAGAATCCATATTATCACTAATGTGGCCCTGTTCTGATATATTTTTTTACAAATATATACATATAAATATATTCATAGATCACATATTGTTTTAAATTATTTATGTTTAGTGTAGATTGAATCTGGTGTGTTAATATATTTAGGTAAATTACTGCAATTCATTTAGTAGGACTTCCTAATGTGTAAGTATTATAACTAATATTGTAACTAATATTGGCTGTGTAAGTATCTGTGATTTATTTCCATGAATATAAAAATCTCATGACTTGTAAAGGAATCTTATAAATAAATTAGAAAAAAAACCATTGGTACAGGTGTTACAGACTATGTGTTATATTGTAAAAGAGAATCCATGTTGGGCGAGGGAATACCGAGGCCAAGTTTGTTTTGAACTGGGTCGGATCTGAAGTGGGAAAAAGTCAAACAAATTTAAAAGATTTCAAGGATCAGCTTGTATTTGGGTGTATTTTAGGATAACCCATTCCACATCTGACAATTTTAGGTGTTATGGATATTAAACTGGAACAGATATGAGATACCAAAAAGCAGTGAAGTATGAATTTACCCGACTGCTGAAAAGGGAGGCGTGAACTGGAGCCAAACAGAACCGTGTCACATTCAGGGGATTATGTGGGTCACAAGTTTACCAAAATATGTCAAAAAAAAAACAACATAATTCACCATAACGCAAGCTAAAAGAAGCTACAAATGAACAATGATTCTCCCAATTGTTGCTAAGGGGCACAAAATATGTAAAATAAACCTAAGAATCACTTTAAAGAGGAACAGATTCTAACCTAAACAGGTTCACGAAACAAAAGGTACAGAGATGTACGGTAGAAATCAGGCAACAACCAGGGCAAAAATCAGCAAATGAGTCAAAATGACCACAAAGAGCGGCACTGAATAAAAAAAAAAAAAATCAAAAACTGGCTTGGAACCATCCGTTTACCAGAAAAGGCTTTTGGAGTAAATTGAAACAAAAAGCAAAACTATTTAAAATACATAAAGAAAACCTTTAAAAACAAACAAACAAATGCAGAAGTTTGAGTTATATAAAAGGAAACTGCATTAAAACCACTAAACCCAAACCGATACCAGGTTCAGTAGTTATATGATGCCCAGCAGATGGTCATTTTAGGACAGCAGTGTCCAAAGTTCAGTCAGTTTCTATGCAGTCAACAGTCTGTCTAAAACTGTAATAATATGACTCATCACAGAAAAGGCCATTAGGATTGACATTTAATCACTGGTCATGTTTACATCGTTAATATTAATCATTTCATTAAAAAAAACCTTGAACACATCTGATGACATTTGCTACCTCTATTTATTTGCCAATCTGCTTAGGCCCATAATCTAATATCTGCTCAGAGGAAAGCACTATTTTTAGGTTTTGCTAATTAAATAATGCAGCTGTGCTAGTCTGACTCACATGCTAACACGTGTTGGTTATCGCTGGCCAGAGATTAGGAGGAGAATTACTTTTAGGCATAGAAATTAGGCAACAAAATTATTAAAAGGCCTAAAAAAAAAACACAGCAAAATCACCAACATTATCCGTTGCCAGAGCTTGCAAAATAACAACAGAAATCTTATTTTTGCCCATATTGCTTTGTCATGCCTTTAAAGGATAAACAATAATGTACAGCCAGAGAACCTCAAAATCTGCTAAAGATAAAAAATAATAATAAATCACTTTTTTAGCACTCTTCTTAAAGAATAAGAGGTTTTTGGGTCACACCCAATAAAACAGAAGTGATTGAACCTTAAATTGATGGTGACATAACAACACACTCCCTTGATCCCCATAAAACCTTTAAGAATGGTTTCTTTCTTTTGTTTACAATACACAATTTATGTTTCCGCTAAGACGTACAGCTCGAACATGGAGATTAATGCAGCTAATATTGATGAGTACGAAGTTTATCAAGCGAGAAAAAGTCTTATTTGAACAAAAATTAGCTGTGGTAGCTCTATTTTTTCTTCGTGTCTGAGCCGAATGAAGGAGGGAAAGTTTCCCTGGACATGTCTCAGTTTTTTTTAGCTTCCCTTCCAACCCTGATGTGTAGCATTAGCTTGAAGGGATTTTTAGGACTGATAGAGTTTGAGTGGCGGGACAGAATAATATCTTGACTGCTATATGACGATAGTGAAGTTAAACCCTCTGGTGTAAATAAAGACTGAATTAATGAGGGAAAGGGAGACTTGCACAATCGCTGCACAGTTCCCTGATAGAAAGTATAACGGGGACAACCGTTTTGGTATCAGAGTAATGCTGGTCAGAATTGGAGCAGAACTTACATCTGAAACAAAACAATTTCCAATGCTTTGAATTACAGTTCTCTCACCATTTTTCATCTTCCACCATAGAGCACTTAAATCTCTGGGTAGGATTCCGGTTTGTTAGATCCCGAGGCTACCGCAACCAGAACACATTTCCCTTGAACCCCTCCTCACCGGATAAAACCTTCTGAACTCATATTCAAGCTCAGGACTTAGCTATTACTACTTTTGTCCTTGGTGAAAAGGTAAAGTTATAAAAAATCCTGTTATAGGTCGCTTTAATCCCCTCCTCTTATAAACTTTGAAAGCCTTTCTCAACTTCCAGCAAATCTTCAATTCTTTTCTCAGGCTACTGCTTTAGTCACACGTAAGAAAACATTGTACAGCTGGGTGTGACCCGTGACCAGCAAACTGACCAAAACATGTAGGAGGAGCTCAAACCTGCCACATATAATTATATTTAGACAGTAGAGTGCTTTAAGCTTTACCCAGTCCTGTTAGTGGGGAAGAATTTAAACCAGAGCCAATACCTTAAATCTCTGCATCCAAAACAAACCTTGGGGGAAACCTTCCCACAAGGGTGACAGCACACAGAGCACTGAATCTAACTATAGTATATTATAGTACAAAGAAAAACAGGCTCAGGGTCAGGTTGTCTTGAAGAAAAACTAAACAAGATAGCTTTGCAGCTCTTCTTTTCATGTGATTTCCATCGCTGATCTGCCAAAAGTGATTTTCTTTCCCCAGTTGTTACTAATAATGTGAACTCGGTCAGTCCTCGCTTGTTTTAGTGAAAGGAACATTTGTATTGTTTCCAGAAACCCGACTGGTCAACCGGTTCAAATCAAATTGCTTTCAGAGAACACCAGCCACAACCTTTAGATCGATTAGTTGCATCATCTCTGACGGTAATCAGCTTCAAGCAGCTGCAACAAAGAAATGGTTGTTTAGGCATCATTTTGGAGTTTAATTTCCATTTAAAAATGTTATAGATTCCTTTTTGTGCTTTAGAAATGCATTTAAGCTTACAGAAAACAGAAAAACAGGTTACGAACCTTTTGACTATTACGAACCTTTTGACTATTTTTGTGGTGTTGTAATATTTTTCCAGTTTAAAATTACATACACTAACAAAGATTAATGCATTTTTAGAATGACCATTAGTCATCCAATTAAACAACCTTGTGAGACACATATCTTTCAATAAATGCTCTTCAAGACCTTTAGAGCATCAAGTTTCCTTCCAGAATTCATTAATCCACTTACAAATTGGTCAAAATGTAAATTTTTACCAATATTTTGGTAAAAAACTAAACTAAATGTGTCCTTGAAATGTCCACAGACCTGATCATCTTCCTCATTCAATCATGGATCTATGAATATGCTAATTGTGACCTTCCTCTTCCCAACGAGACTGATGTTAGGATTGTTTTGGCCTTACAAGGTCAAACATGAGACCTGTTTTTATAAGTTTACTTAGGAGGAAATGGGGTTTTGCTTCATTTGGTTTAGTTAGGTTTGTGTATGTTTTTCCCCATGTGTTTCTTTTGTGGACTGATCAGCCACTATTTAAGTTCCTCTTGGTTTCATTAAGGCAGGTCAGTTTGTTTGAGTTAGTTCTGTTACTAGTCATTGTGAGCAGTTTTTGTTCCTTTAAACTCTTTTCTGGATCCATTTTGTACTTGTTACATTTTATCTTTTTTTTTTTTTAAGTTAAATAAAAGAACCCGTTTTTTTGAAAACCTGACTGTCCTTTACTGCTCGGTCCATCACACCGAGGATTACCACATGCTTCTTTTGGCTCTTTCCTTTCCGGGGTCGCCACGGCCAGTCGTTTGTTTCCATCCAAGCCAAGCTTCTGCATCTTCTTCTCTCACACCAACTACCTTGTCACTAACTAATGAGCCACAAAGGGATAGTTCGGTATCGTTGAAGTGAGATTCTGTAAAAAGGCTCTGAGGAGTTAATGCAATGATGTCGAAAGAGCGAATTTGAGGCCCTTAGTATTGAGCTGCTGGTGAGTTTAATTTGAGAATGGTCCAAGCTAACAGCTAGCCCGAGAAGCTACCACTTTAAATCGACTCCAATCTAGAAAAACATCGGAGCAGCTTATGTGAACATGGTTTATGAACTCAACAGTTGTCAAATCGCCACTAAAGGGGTTTTTACACAGATGGTTTACCCTCTAAATGGAGGCAGGGCGACACAGATGACCTTACTAAGAGAAACAAACACTGCAAACGGGATAAGTGGAGCGTTTTCTGTTAGCGAAACTAATATGTAAGCATTGTAAAAACAAGGGAATGCTATTTTGTCAGATGGTTACGTTGCTTTACATCTATAATCAGTCAATCTGACCAGAGACAGTTTATCTGTTTCGTTTTCAGTATATGTTTCACGTAGGAAGATCACTGATGGCGCACTGGCTCCCGTCTCCAATTATGAGTAATCCTCTGCTTTTTTTGTGTGTGTGTAAATTACCACCAAAAATAAAACGTTATGACGGTTCAAACGTTTTTTGCCTTGTCTTTTGAAACTGGAGTTTGTTTTAAGACGGTGCCACCCCACCTTTACTCGCCGTTAGCTCAAATTCAATTCAACTCAATTTATATAGCGCCAATTCATGAAACATGTCATCTCGAGGCTCTTTACAAAGTCAGAATCACTCATATTATACAGATTGGTCAAAAATGTCCTATATAAGGAAACCAGTTGATTGCATCAAAGTCCCGACAAGCAGCATTCACTCCTGGAGAAGTGTAGAGCCACAGGGAGAGTCGTCTGCATTGTACATGGCTTTGCAGCAATCCCTCATACTGAGCAAGTATGAAGCAACAGTGGAAAGAAAAAACACCCATTAACAGGAAGGAAAACCTCCGGCAGAACCGGGCTCAGTATGAACGGTCATCTGCCTCGACCGACTGGGGTTACAGAAGACAGAGCAGAGACACAACAAGAGACAAAAAAGCACAGAAGCACACATTGATCTAGTAATCTGTTCTACATTAGATGGAAGTAGCGGGTGAGCCGTCTTCTCTGGATGATGTCACAGTTAACAGAACGCCAGACCAGGTGTACCTACTATGAAGAAAAAGAGAGAGAGCAAAAAGTTAAAAGCTGAAATGATAACAGTCATTTCAATGCAATGCAATGCAAAACTGGAGAACAATAGAAATCAGTAGAGTGAGAAAAATAGGCCCTGATGTCCTCCAGCAGCCTAGGCCTATCACAGCACAACTATAGAGATAGCTCAGGGTAACATGAGCCACTCTAACTATAAAATTCATCATAAAGAAAAGTTTTAAGCCTAGTCTTAAAAGTAGACAGGGTGTCTGCCTCACGGACCAAAACTGGGAGTTGGTTCCACAGGAGAGGAGCCTGATAGCTAAAGGATCTGCCTCCCATTCTACTTTTAAAGACTCTAGGAACCAGCAGCAGACCTGCAGTCTGAGAGCGAAGTGCTCTGTTAGGAACATACGGGGTAATCAGAGCTCTGATATATGATGGAGCTTGATTATTAAGGGCTTTATACGTTAGAAGGAGAATTTTAAATTCTATTCTTGATTTAACAGGAAGTCAATGAAGGGAAGCTAAAATTGGAGAAATATGATCCCTCTTGTTGATTTTCATCAGAACTCTTGCCGCAGCATTTTGGATCAGCTGAAGACTTTGAACTGCATTTTGTGGACTTCCTGTTAGTAAAGAATTACAATAGTCCAGCCTTGAAGTAACAAATGCATGGACTAGTTTTTCAGCATCGCTCCTGGACAGAATGTTTCTAATTTTGGCGATATTCCTGTCGGTTGTTCCAGCCTCCTGGAACAACCGACCTGGATTTATACTAAACGAAGAGACGTGAGAATTATCTACAGCAGGTAAGATATTAACCGCTTATAAAAAACAAAAAACCCCGAACCATCCCTTTGACATTAACTGGTAACATGTTGCTCAACTTGTAGCAGAAGTGTCTTTTGATTTGTTGGGGTTAAAACCATCTTTCTACAGAGGGAAAGCGTCAAATCATGCACTGGAGCAGCTTGAACTTGTTTGTGTCGGTCCAATTTGATTAACAAACATCATGTGAATCATATTGTGTCAGACGGGACCAGTCTGAACCAGACAGACTGAAGCAAGGAACAACAAGACAGCTGTCAGACCTAACATGTTTATGCTGAGGTTATGTAATGAAATAACATGTACTGCTCACTATTTAAATGTCATTTGGGGAGGGGGGGGGGGGGGCATAATCACATACAGGGAATTAAAAGTGTAAAATTAGGTCTGAAACGCTCTTTTTACACCTAATTCAGAGCCGTCAGTCCTGCGTTTGTCCGATTTAAGGCCACATTTACAGTTTAACCACAGACTCTGTGGCCGTTTCAGTATGTTTCTTCTGAACCTGCAAGTTTTTTCAAAGAAAGGAACTGAAGACGGCTCCGCGTCCCCGAATTACAGCAAATCCTGTTCCTGTGAAATTCACCCTGCGACAGCACAGAGGGGACTTTCCTGTGAGGGAAACCTTTCACTCGTTCTGCTTTTATTCCTCCTCTACAACAGACCGGACAGGTTTATCAGTGGACCCGTTCTGTCAGCAAGCTTACGCTCATTAAAAGTGTTTTTTTAATCACGTTAGATAACTGGTTAAAAATTGCGTTTGGATTTAAAGCGGTGTTTGCGCAGCCGGCGTCTCTGTAACAGCGCAGACAAACGTTTCCTGTTGTGGTTTTCACTGTTTATAGGTCAAAGGGGTAAACTACAGTACGTGCAGCTTTTCAGTCAGCTGTGTTTCGACAACAACCCATCAGAAGTTCGCCTATTATGAGCGTGAGAGCTATCTTAAAATGCCTCTTCCACTTGCTTTATTTGGAAATAAAAAAAAAGTTATTAAATATAATAATAGATCAAAGCCACTGAGGCTCGGTATCGGTGCCCGACTGGAGTTGTTCTGAAAGGACTCCTGATAATTAGTCCTCAAGGTTATGCATTTTAAACACCCACTCAGCCTCCTGGCAAGTAAACAGCGCCCTTTAAAAGTCTTCATTTCACTTTTTCACACATCCGTCGCATTACAACTAAAAGGTGTGGGTGGAGGGGTAGGGGGTGGTGTTTATGAAAAAATACAAATCTGAGCAGCAGTATTTCTCTACGGTTCTTCTAGACACTCGTCACTGCTAATTAATCTAAAGCTCAGCCTTATTGGATGGAGAGCACCTGAGCACCAACGTCCGAGTCTTTCCACAGATTCTCATCATCCTAAAACCTGAACCCGTTTGGTCTGAACCAGCGGCCTCAAACTCAAATCCTCCATCCTCCGTTGTCCTGCAACCTTTAGACGTGCCTCTTGCCACGCACACTTGAATCAAACGGCTAAATTACGCCACAAATTACGAGCTCTGCTAATGAGTCCGGTGTGACGAAGCATCTAAAAAGCTGCAGGACTGAAGCTCGAAGTCTAAACCGTTCCCCTGCAGCTGCGTTTAAGGCCGCTGTCCTGCAAGAAGGCCAACCTCTAATTTAGGTTTAACACTATCCAACTTCCCTGTCCAGGCTGAAAAAAAAAAAAAAGCCGGCCCACAGCATGTTGCTGCCACCACCATGTATCAACATGGGTTTTCTGGATGGAGTGTTAGCTCTGAGCCACATATTGAGTTTCACACAGAGGTTTTACCAGAACACCTTCGTCCATGTTGTCCGTGTCCACTACAAAGCTTTAATGCAGCGAAATGCCAAATTCGTGGGGTGCAAAGCTAATAGTTGCTCTGTTAACTGATTCTTCCACCCAAATCCTCTCGTCTCTTCGCTCAGACCGCAGGTTTGGGTGGATGGCTCCATCTTAGCTTTGTAAATTGGCCATTCTTGTTCCAGTTGAGATGGAGAGAGGGGAAAAATAAAGCAGGACATGGACTTAAAACCCTGGTTTAAATGTCTCCACTGCTTTCTCCCTGACCCGTCTGCCTGGTTCCTTGGTCTTCTCGATGCTTTGTTATCTAATGTTCTCTAACAAACCGCTGCGGCCTTCGCAGAACAGCTGCGATTATTCTGAGATTAAGTTACAAAAACCTGGGTTTTATTTACAGATTAGGTGATTTGTGAAGGCTACGGCTTGCACTGGGTTTTATTTAGAGGTATCAGGGCCAGGGCACTGAGGGTGCAATGCCTCTATGGGATGCAGGAACATGTCTCGAGCTTAGATTTGTACCAAACATACATTTTGTCGAGCTTCCGGATATTTAAAAACCAAATCTAAGTCACATTCATTGATATTCACAGAACTGTGCACATGGTAACCTGATTTATCCAAACGACATTTTACATTACATTAGACATGTCCCCTGAGATAAACTTTGATTATTGAGTTAAAAAGGACAGCAGACGGTGTTTCCAGTGAAACAAACAAATCAGACTCATGCAAAGGAGCAAAGATAAGGCAGATCAGATGTCTGGCTGCCTGCAGATGTACAGAGAAAATAAAAATAAAAATCGGCTAGAAATGCATGTTTTCTCAAGTCCTAAATCTGAAACTTAAAATCCCTTTTTTACGTAAAACTCTCCCAAAGTAAGCGTAATATTCGTCACTTTGCAGTCAAGCAATATTAGCTGAATCGTTCACAAAAAGGATGTCAGAGGTTATTTAGTCTAAAGCAGAGTGTTTTCATTAGACCTGACCTCCTTTATTTATATAAAAAAAAAAACAGCTGTAGCGGTCAAACTCAATGAAAAAGTGCATGAAGATCTACAAGCTGAGTGACTTTACAGATGGAGACTTTAGTCTTAATGCTGCAATCCTCTCATACAAAGCTCTCAGTCTGCAGGATTATTTCAATTTAAACTTGTATGAAAGCTTAATTTGATGTAAGCATTAAATAACAAAGAACATTCACAAAGATCTGAAGTCCGATATGTAATAGTCCTCATTAAAACAATATTTTAAATCGTCTTGTTCTTTGGCAGTAACAAATCAGCACTTTTACGTGCAACATAACCAGCAGCTCTGTGGAGTTAAATGTCATTTCACCCCCAGCGCTTTGTCTAAGAAGTTAGCAAAGTGCTCCGGGCGTCCGGGCGGGAACGGCTGCAGAACCGAGAGGTCCATGTTCTTCAGGGTTTCCGTCAGAGTGCTGAACACAAGGACACAGGGTTAGTGTTGGTGAACCTTCACAGGGCTTGTGACTGTGAGACAGACGGACCTGCAGGTACAGTAGAGCAGGTGGTGGTCCATGTGCAGCTGTCTGGCCAGCTCCAGCTGGTGGTTGTCCATCAGCTTGTCATTGACTACAACCAGCAGAGGTCTGCCGGCGCCCAGAGCCTCCAGACAACTTCCTGCTCCTGAAAGGAAATCCACAGAGCATGACAATGAATCAGAACCCATAATTCAGGCTTTTTTTTACTCTACTAAAGTCATTTTATACAAGGTTAGCATGAGCCGTATAAATGATATGGGCTTGCGGCTGAAATACTTTGCAGTTTCAGTTTCCAGCCTATAGCAGAGACAACAAAACCCACCAAGATCTGCTTCAGACGCGACTGCAGGCCTGTTATGAGTAGAAGTTCAATATTAAACTGCTTAAAGCGCCGCTTCAGAGTTATAAAAACCAAACATGCTTCACCAAAGCTGAGCAGACAGACTCAATCAAGGAAGAGCAAGCCCGTCACAGTGCAGACGAGGACAGGCCATTTCCTCATTTTTAGGGCCTAAGAGACTAATTTGTGAATTATTACCAAACACCGCAGAGAAAAGATAAAAGAAAAAGTTGACTGAGTGGATCTTTTGCTTCGTTTTGAGTGAACCAGCTCGGTTCCCCTGATAAGATTCCTTTCCCTCAGCTACAATAATCAATCTGGAGGTTGTGAGTTTGACTCCGGCCCCTTGAAGTCCGCTGAATGTCAAGGTGTCCCTGAGCCAAACACCGGACCTCGTGTTACGCGCTGATACTGAAATCAGTGCATGAATCTGAATGAATGTGTTTCTATGTCCATAATGTAAAGTTGTTGGTACAAGGCGCAGTGCAGGGACCGTTTCTCAACTACAACCCTTCCTGGTCTGCTTTACTCTTTCTTGAGTTTGAACTTTATAAATGTATTCATGGATGTGCCTTATCAGTGCCTTTCTCCTGTCATTTGTATGGAGAACAGCTGTATTCTTAAATGAAGTTAATTTAGGAAGAAACCATTAGCCACAGTCCACCACAGTGCTTTAAGGTTCTTAACCAGACATAAAAAACGCACACATCAATGCACTCCCTATTCTTTGGTCAGTTATAAACCGTGCAGTCACTACCTGTGGCATTAGGAGCTGCAAAAAAAGGCTTATATGGTGCCGTCTCATCTGGGAGTTCTGCGCAGAAAGACCTGAACCTCTCTCAGAGTTTAGCTTTTAGAGACATGGGCTTCGTTCACAACGCAGGCCTTGATGCACAATTACGATTTTTTTTGCTGAAATCAGATTTTTCTGAGGTGGCCGTTGATACTAATCTTAAATGTGACCGTCGTCAAACTTCTCTCTGAATGATTCAAGACCGCAAAGCCACCCAGAAGGAAACGTCACACAGCAGCGCACCGTTTATGGAAGTAATGGTGAATCTAATAGTTTCTAAAAATGTTCAATAAAGTTTCGTTTAAAAAAAAAAAAAAAACTTGAATACCTTGGATTCCTTGTTATTATTAGAAAGCTGTTGAACAAAGGGAGCCGACAATATTAGGACCACATCATAGCAAGACTAAGTAGGACAAGAAGAAAGCAGCACAGCTATTAAGGGTCTTTTACGTAATAAAATGTGACATGACCGTTCAGACAGCGGAAACTTTGAAAAATATACGATACGTATCCGAATTAGTGCCACATATGCAACTGGTGCAAATTGGATTTTTTTGGGGGGTGAAAAGATCGGAATTGGGCCGTTCACACCGCCGTGAAAAAGATCGGATTTGGGTCGCTTAAGGGCAAAACAATCGCATTTCCCTGTAGTGTGAATTTAGCCTTAGAAGTATGATGAACATCTGCTGTTGCTTTATTAAGGTTCTGGCTTTCATCCTCTCATTGGTGTTTTATTGGTGTCATTTTTTGCCTCTCAACGGGTCCTTCTTCAAAATAACTCTGGATCTCATCAAGGATAACCTGCATAAAAATCTCCCGATTAAAAATGATAGAAGCTACAGTTTTTCCACGCTTAAACAAAATATTATGCATGCATTTAATGATCATCTCAGCCAATAAAAGTAATTAATGCTCAATAGCAGTAGTTCTAAGAAAAGGGATCCAAAAGTGTGCATAAAATCTTAAGATTGCAGAATATTCAGAATCACAATATTGGTGTGTGCAATATTCTAATCACAAGGGACTGCTAGGATGTAGTATTTGGTAATAGAATAGATTAGAAATACCCTTATTGTCCCACAATGGGGAAATTTAGGTGTGACAGTGGCAAAAACACGTAGGATACACCAGAGTTACACACTAGATTAAGTAATATGAATAATAAACTCATATAAAGTTATGTTCTGAAGTAGAAAAGGAAAAACAATTATTAAAAAGAGAAAAGGAAGAAAAAAACTGCATAAATATTAACTGATAATACAGCATATTCAGGTGAAGATGCATAAGATGCCATATTTAACGTGTCCTGCATTTACGGCTGGCATACCGGTACTTTACTCGACCGGTTACCCTTAATGATAACACCTGGTGTAGGTTTTTAGTTTCTGAGACACCAACGATCAACATGCAATCGAGACATTGTATTAATAGTAAATATATCATTATTGCAATTTTCAGCCATAGAAACGAAATGACTTACTTTATAAAGCAATACAATGATTTAGAAACACTGGGTAATTGAGAGAATCAGAAAAATGTGTGCTCTTAAGATGGAAATATCAAGAAATAATACTGAAGTTAGCAATGTTGACGTGCAACATTATTCCTTTGACCCAGAACCGAGTTATTTCAATTCTAAATGGGAGGTTTTACAAAAAGCTCACGATGCAGTTAAAAAGGAACCTGCATATATTTGGATACTATGTACCATTTTATTCAAGCATTTTTCTACTATCCTCAGCCACAAAATGATGTTTTTTGCTTTTATTCTGTGCTGAAGTGGGACCAGATTGTTAGACAATATAACAGTTAATAAACTGTTCACCTGCCTTGACTCGGATATGAACTTAAAAGACATCCTAACCAACGTTCCCCCTAATTATTCACGTGTCTGAGCTTTCATTGGACCTCTGTGAACAACATCACACGTTTCCACTGAGGCTACATTACACCTGGCCAAAACCTGAGATTATGACAAACTACATGGCTTACTAACAGAATCAAATTACCGCAATAATTTATTTTAGATTACTTAGTTTAGATAGAACTGATTTAACCCGACTACATGAAGAAGACAAAAATCTTGGATTTTTTTGTAATGAGCTGTATATTATGTTTTATGTCACAGTAGGGGTCCTGCTAAGGAAGAACTGAGAGACATGTATATCTCTCAAAATTCAAATTTTATTGCAATTAAATTATTTAATGCAGTGAGATTTAGTAAAAGCACGTGGTGCAGTGCAGCTTCACCTCTGTCAGTCTGGCAGCTGTGGCTACTAACATAGCTCACCACCGTCAGGGTGTGAATGCCTGCGTGAACGGGTGAACGACTGACTAGTTGGACTTGATTAAGCGCTATACAAGTACAAGCCATTTATATATATTGGTGCAGTTATCAGGGATGCACTCATAAAATAAGAAACGTATAAAACAGAGCTGCTTTTCAAAACTGGAGGTAAAACAAGAAGTCTGGTCAGAAACCAGCAGAAGCCGTGCTAAAAGGAAACAAACGGCAGGTGTAGCGCTCAAAAACCAACCAAACAGGTTGAAAAACGGCACTTATGATCTCAGATAAGCAGATCCCAGAAACACAGCCGCACAAAACAGCCGACATGCAGCCGGAGTAACAAAGACGCACACCTGCCCAACTATAAAGGCGTCTGCCCCGCCCGTCAATCAGCAGTGCGCTCCGATCAGCACCTGGCCTGACCGTGGAACATCGTGTCGCCAGAAATGCACAATGGTACAAAATAACTGGTTTATTATTATTATTTTGTTTACAGTTCAGCTTGGATTTTATTTTCTGTGCTGCGTAGGTTTGCTGTGTGCGCTGAATCCAGAGGCAGTGTGCGACTGCGCAGCTTCGAGGGAACAGTGATCCTAACCCTAATCCATAGGGCTTAATATGACGTCGGTCCATCCTTTGCAGCTACAACAGCTTCAACTCTCCTGGGAAGGCGGTCCCCAAGGCTGTGGTGTGTTTATGGAAACTTTTTACCATTCTTCCAGACGCACATTTGTGAGGCCAGACACTGATGTTGGACAGGAAGTCTCTTTGTAATTCATCCCAAAGGTGTTCTGTCGGGTAGAGGATGGGGGAGTGGTGGCCTAGTGGTTAGAGCAGTGCGTTTGTGCTCTGAGAAGGTTGTAAGTACCTGGTTCAATCCCCACAGCCTGCACTCTGGGTCCCTGAGCAAGACCCTTAACCTCTGATTGCTCCCCGGGCGCCGCACAGTGGCAGCCCACTGCTCCCCAAAGGGATGGGTTAAGATGCAGAAGTGAATTTCTCTATTGTGAGATCAATAAAGTTCAATTAATTATTATTATTATTATTATTATTATTATTATTATTATTATTATTATTATTATTATTATTATTATTATTATTATTATTATTATTATTATTATTATAGGACTCTGTAGGCCAGTTAAGGTCATCCACACCAAACTCTGTCATCCGTGTCTTTATGGACCTTGCTTTGTGCTGTGGTGGAGTCATGTTGGAAGAGGAAGGGGCCGTCTATAATCTGCTCCTATAAAGATGGGAGCTTGAAATTGTCCAAAATCACTTGGTCAGCTGAAGCATTCAGAGTTTCTTTCACTGGAACTAAGGGGCCAAGCTCAGCTCCTCAAAAACAACCTGGCCCCAGAAATAATTTCTTCCCTAAACTTCACACCATACAGTCAGACAAGTACCGTCGCCCAGCAACCACCAAACCAAGACTGGTCCTATAAGCTCCATTTACACTACCCTTGTTAAACCGATCCATGCCGAGACCAGTCTGAGCTTGGATCAGTTAACCAAGCCGACCGTTTACAAACCAAGCTTATCCCGGTTCCTTGGTTGCTCCTCGCCTCCTAGTGACGATCTGCGGTACTACAGCTCTCTGGGATTGAAGGAGGAACCAAGAAAAACAAAACGGCGGCGCCCGTAACATTCAGGATGTTATGGTTGGACAGAGTCTGCTTTTGGGACGTGGATAAGACAAACGAACGTCTAATAAGGATTTACAGACGCAGGAAACAACAACAGACGCTGAGGTTCATCACACTGCTAAGCAGAATCATCTCTGGAAATCGTGAGGCACAGTAAGGAAGCTAGTATTATTATGAATGTCTGACATTTGTCTGAATGGAGTGTGAATCGGGACGTGCAGCCAGACACGGCGGAAAAACCGCGGACAGTCACCTGACTGTAAGGGGATGACGCGGTCTGCTCATGCGCTCTTTATCAGATAACCGGGATAAAAAAAAAAAAAAACAGGCAGAGACCTACTCAGGAACTGGTCTGCATGTAGCGCGGTCCGGTTATGTCTAGCTCGGTTCAGTTCAGTCTGCTTACCGTTTACACTCGAGAGTTATCTCGGTTACCGTGCTCGGACTGGTCTCTGCTCGGTTAAAAAAGGATAGAGTAAACAGGTTAGATTGCCAGACGGGATGCTCAATTCGGCACTCCAGAGAACAAGCCTCCACTGGTCTAAGGTCTAGTGGTGGCAAGGCTGAGCCAAATAGCTGAAAGATAAAATCTCCGATTGTATTATACCAAATCCAGTTCAAGCATTTCTTTCCTTACGTGTCATTTGAACATATTACAGAATTTTTTTTTTTTAAATGTACTTTAATTTTAATGATCCAGTCAGAGTTGACTTGAATTCAAAACGCAACTAAATACAAGCGTTGAACAATGCTAATAAAACAGGATGGCAGACCCTCCGTTGTAAACAATGAAAATATAACAAATGTTTGCTGCTAGTGGTATTCCACAATCAGCTAGTTTTGAGTAAACATCTAAAAACAGGTTTCATTTCACTTGTGTAATTTCAAGATAATACAAAAAAGTAACAAATAAATTAAAGTCCCTGGTCTTAAAAAAAAAAGTTTCCTCTTTAGAGCATTTTGACAACATATTTTACTAAATATATTAGGGCTGGAGTCGATATAGTAAAAAAGCATATTGATAAAATAGAAATTATATTGGATCGATATAGATAATTATCAATAAATTCAAAACATTTATTTTAAGTGCAGCCCTGACCATTTTATGCTGTTGCTTAGGTTAGTTATTTTTAGGTACAGAATACAAACACTCAATTCAAACTCAACCCTTTATTCAACCAACTTTTTACCAAAAGTGCAAGTTTTTAAAAAAGCAAAAAGTATGCTCTCTGAAATCTATGAAGGGGGCGGGGCTCTCCTGGGTCTGCGTTGTGATTGGTTGGGAGGATTTAATGATTGTAATATTAACCTACATGGGAAGAATGCAAAAGGAAGGAAAGCAGTTATTCTGTTTATCTTTTTATTGACCCTTTGTTTCTGTCATCGATATAAGTCTATCGGTTGATATATTTTGTTACTGAATCATCGTCCAGCCCTAAAATTTATTCTTAATTGCCAAAAAAACAATTTCCCCTTTTGGGACTGATCTTGTGCAAACAGTCATGGAAGCTCAAGAAGTGGATTGGCAAAAAGATCTAAACTTTCCAAAAATTAAATCTTCACAAATTGCAAATCTAACTGAACCAATAAAAATTAATTTATCGCCCTGCTTTTTATGTACGGCTTGGATGGAAACCCATTCCATCAGGCTCTCTACACTCTGCTTTGGAGCTAATCTTGCATGATGGGCTGAGACAAAGGGGGCTGTGTCCCGGCACAGTTAGAAAGGCCCATAATTACCTGCATGGCTGATGACCAGGTCAGCCTGTTTCATGTCTTCTGCTATCGACTCTTTGAAGCGGTAAGCCTGCACGCTGAGGTACGCACAGCTGGCCGCATCTGGAACAAAGGACCCGTTTCCCACCTGAAGAACCAGGCGCTCATATCCCCGAGCCTTCAGCACCTGTGGGGGGGGGGGGGGAATATAAAACCAAATATCAGCGATAAAACACGAGACTCAGCTCCTTTGCCAGCCTTTAAGACACCTGCTCACCTGTGCCACCTCAGAGGAAGTGACGCTCTCGATCAGCTCATCAAAGCGCGTGGTTCCGACGGTGACAAACACCGTCTTCATGTCTGCTCCGCTTATAAAGAAATAACTGTTAAACCTCCTCGGTGTTAAAAACTTTCAGCTTGTTGGCTCAATCTTGTTTCTCATCTTCTTCCTGCAAAGCAGCCCAGACCTGACGGCTGCTTCCGCTTTAGACGTCATCGCGGCGTCCGCGAGAGACGCACAACGTCGCCACCTGGAGGCCGGAGGACTTAGCTGCACCCATTTAAAGCGAGGAAAAATACCAGCTTACAGCCTCTGTGGAGATGCTTTAGTACAGTTTGGTACAGAATTAAATACTAAGAAGTCCAAGTACAGACAGACCTGTTGAAACAGTGTTGAAACCGAATTTGGACTTTGCCTGTTTGTAATATTTAGTCATGAAAACTCAATGAGAAAAAAATATGATCTTTTAGCATTGCATAACTGAATGATAAAATTTAATTGTTTGTTCTTAAGTAAAAAAAAACTAAGTTTAAAGAAACTTTAACAGAAAGGTCCTCTAAAAGTCAGAGAAGTCCTACAAACCCAGACCTCAATCCAATATGGCTGCCTTGCATGTAAAAGGTAATGACGCCAACAGTTCTAACCTCTAATTTTGCAATTTTATAAGATGTGTCCTTTTAAATCCTTCAGGCAGTACTACACAAAGTCCTTTTGTGAATGTGCAACTGTTTGAAAGTACAACATAAAGAGAAATAAATGTCATTAGTTTGTGTCATCGCACACAGTATTGATCACATTAATATTTTCTCAGATATTTAGAATTCATACTTTGAAGCTGAAGCAATGAATACCAATGTCCCTACAAGTAGGACATCTGAGTGAGACAGTCAAACATTTCTTAGCAACCCCCAACCCACATCCAATATGGCTGCCTTGTGAATAAAACCTTGGTTTATTTGCGAACAGTTTATTTGCACTTCTGATGATTTTCATGTTATCAAATGTTTTCCACCCATAGAAGCATGCAACCTTTTTAGTGGTCATGTTGCAGCGGAGTTTGAAAGTATAAAATGTCCATGTTGCTTCAGTCATCTGCTTCAGCTCATGATGCAGCCTCCTAAAATGTCTCTTTTTAAGATGAAGCAAAGCTCAACGAGGCTGAACAGGTCGTTCTTTGGCCTGTTGAGTTCTGCATTGCAGACAATTAGCTTCACCTTGGGAATGCCTGACTAAAAAGCATTTTCTAAATTGCAAAGAGATTTAACTTAGATTGAACCAGGATTGTTTAACATCTTGTCTAACTTAAATTGTCTGTGTATTTTCAATTAAAATGGTAAAAAAAGCAAATCTGTAAGAGTGCTGACCTTTTTTCACGCATATTTTAACAATTATTTTCGTTGGCAATATGGGGAAACATACACGCTAAATGTGCTTAAAACAATGGCAGATCATTTCTACAAGTGTTGAATTTTAATTATGTCTTAAAGGTGTAAAACAAAATAAATAAATACAAATAAAACCTGCAGCAGTTTAATGTATAATGTCAGCTGGGAAAATGGTCAGATGTTGTTGTTGGCTTTGTGTGGCGATGTTATGGTTTTACCAGAAATGACATCGGTTAGTAACAACTGTGCGGTTCCTGTTGTCTCAAGTCAAACGTCCCCCATCAGACTTTTACAGGAACCATAATCTCTGTTAACAGACAAACCGTTCTCAACTGTGAAGCCTCTGTAAAGTTCACCAGACGTTCACGTCTCAGGAAGATGCTTAAACAGAGAGGCTTGACAGTGAGAACTCAGCTGGACGGTAAACGAGGAGAAACATCCAGCTGTCCAGTTAGCCGACTGTCTGCTGAGGTGAAGCAGAATTGCTGGTGAAGGAGGGCCAGAACTTCAGTGTAATGACGTGTGACTTCAGACAAAAAGGTACTCAAATCAGTTCAGTCATAGCAAAGTTTTACTATCTCTTCTTCCTGCTTCAGACATTTCAGAAATATTGACCCTTTTTCTTGATATCTTCTTCAGTTCCCTCTGGCTCAGCTCAATATGTGACTTATTCTTGTCAATGGTCCTTTTCTCTCTTTACACAAATGGCCGCTCCTCAGCGGACCCGTCTGTGAAACTCCACAAGTTCACAGATGACACCACTGTCCTTGGGCTTATCTTATAACCGTAACCACAACAGTAATAACTAATGTGCAATGACTAATGTGCAATAATCTAATTAATACAATGGGCCACAACCCGTGCAATAATCCTGAAGTAGTGACTTCTGCTGCTATCACCACCTGAACATATGTCAGTACATATGTATGTATGTATGTATGTATGTATGTATGTATGTATGTATGTATGTATGTATGTATGTATGTATGTACAAATGTATGCACGTATGTATATGCACATATATACGTGTAGGTACGTATGTATGCAGGCGTATAGGTGTGTATATATATATATATATATATATATATATATATATATATATATATATATATATATATATATATATATATATATATATATATAAGTATATATATATATATATATATATAAATAAATATAAGTATGTATATATGTTTATATATATATAGGTCACTATGTATGTAAATAAGACATCATATGCCCATTCCTATTTCTTTTTGTATTTTTTTTTGTAACCTTTTTGATCCATTGTATATATGAAGATTTACTGTATATAACTGAATGCACCTTTCCTACTCTGCACCTTCTTATATGAACCGATGTGGCAAGTGAATTTCTCCATTGTGAGTTCAATAAAGCCGATCTTATTTGATCTTATCTAGGACCAGGACAGGTCTGTATACAGACAGGAGGTGGATCGGCTGGTCCACTGGCGCGGTCACCATCACCTGGAGCTTTACCTGCTCTTCTTCCTCACTGCCTCCCCTCGCCATCCTGAGTAGCACTGTCTACTGTGGATGACCTGAGATGGTCCACATTAGAAGAAGGCACAGCAGAGCCTCTACTTCCTGCAGCAACTCAAGACATACAACCTGCTACAGGAGCTGCTGGTGATCTTCTACCCGGCCATCATTCCGTCTCTCCTGTGTTCATCCATCACTGTTTGGTTTGGCTCATGCACAAAACCGAACAGATCCAGACTGCAATGGACAAATCAGGTCTACAGCAAGAATCATCAGGGCTGACCCTGCCTCCATCCAAGACCTTAATGAGCGTAGGGTCGGCTGAAAGGCAGACAGCGTCCCTGCAGACCTCACACATCCTGCACACAAACTGTTTAGAGTTTTACCGTCAGGTCGGCGACACAGAGCGCTGTTTATAAAAACCAGCCGCCAGAGAGACGGTTTCTCCCCCCAGGCTGTTTATCTGATAAGCACTGAACATTCAAAGCGCCCAGGCCTATACCATGCATAAATGCACAAATTCAGCCTTTTTCTTTTGTAATAGCAGAGTATAAACATATATTTACTTATATATATATATATATATATATATATATATATATATATATATATATATATATATATATATACTTTATCATTTCCAGCCAAATTTAATATCTGTATATTTACACATCCACAGCAAAGTCAAAATGAAACAAAAGTCATTGTTTCTGTGCACAAAGGTGGCCAATGAAGCAGATTTTGATTTGATCACTTTTTTTCGGGGTTTTGAGACCTGACCACAAATCTCGACGTGGGTAACACCTTTCCACTTTTCTTTCAAAATGTGTGCAGGTTTGAAATAAACTTTTGAAATGAAAGATGTACAGTTTGATTATTTTCATCTCACTTTGTGACATAGTTCTCCTTTACGCTGGGAAATACAAAAAAAAATTTCACTAATTGTCGCCAGGATTGTTTGAAGAAGTTCCGTTTGGAGGATCCCTCTCAGTAGTCATGACAAAATTAGATTTGAATGAGGAGGAAACCCACACATGGAATAAACTTGGATGCTTCAATCTTGCTATAAGGTAGTGAGATTTTCTCCGCTCTTTGTCATTTGGAAATTATACGAAAAGGTTTTCATCTCATTGTGCAAGCAAATGTTTTCATCCCACCTGCTGCCAGTGTTGAGCAAGCTCTGCACCGGTGGGACTAAAGGATTATTTACTGGTTCTCGCTGGACACTCTTGATAAGATGCTATTTTATCTGCAACTTTTTATCTGAAGCTGCAACCCTTGAAGTTCTGATTCAGAAAACGTCTCGCTCAGCTGCAGTCTTCCTAGCAGCCACTTTCTAATTAGTGAGGCCATTTTGGTGCAATGTGACGAATGGCTGCATGCAAGACCGTGACTGGAGGTTCCCATTGCTAAAACATGAAGAAAATTACTTCAAGTTTATTACAATCTGTTCTTATGACTGTACCAAATGAAATTAGATTTTATTTTGCAAATAAATGCACTGAATAATTGCACTTTTTAAGCTGTAGGACGTATTTGCAGAAGAAAATATAGAAGCATGACTAGTCACAGTCCAATGAAGGAGTATTTCTCTAAGGAGAAACTCGCAGCATTGATACTCCGGTGCCCGTTCCATAATGGGCTGAAGTGAATCTTCAAGGCCAGGATGCCTCTTCAGACTTTTATCTGTTTTGTCTTATGGGACAGGGGCCCGTTTGGCCCTTATTTTGAACCCAGCTCCTATATGTGACATTGCATAAGTGCCTTGTCACTCTGAAGGAGATGCTGTCCTCTGTAGTTGGTGCCAGCCTGTCAGTCCTGACTGACAGCTCAGGGGAGTGGCTGTGATGTATAGGCTGCTTGTACCTGCTGACTGCAGCTGCAAACGCGCTGGCGGAAGTCCAAACAGGAATCAGGGCGCAGGTTTGTACTCGACACTGACAACAGGGCTCTCTGTGGGCGAGTCGTCATTGCTGCCGATGTTTTCGTGAAAATACAGAAGAGCCAGTGGCTAATGTAAACACACCGAGGAGTTTTCTTTGGAAGTTTCTGCTGCATGTGGCTCTCAATAACAAAGCTTCAATGTATTTGATCAGAACGCAGTGGTTTATTTTTTTTTTTAATGAAAGAAGCTTACATTTGAATCACCTCCTGCTCAGATACCTCAAAGTGAAAACCAGTGCAGCCAGACTGTGAAGGCCTCAGTTGTTGTTCGAAACCATTAGTGAACAAACATCCTTATGAAGACCGGGGAACACGTCAGACAGGTCGAGGATAACAATGTGGTAACACTGGAGGGGCTGCAGAGATCGACAGCTCAGGCTCAGACAATCTGCAGACAGGACAATAATTAGTTATATTTGGACGCTCTGGAAGATAAGCTATGATTGGCTAGACAATTTTAGATTAGATTAGATTCAACGTTATTGTCATTACACAGGTACAGGTACAAGGCAACGAAATGCAGTTTATGTCTAACCAGAAGTGCAATAGCAGCAAGTGCAGGATAAATAATGGTTCCATAAGTACAGGACATGGATATGTACTGAATAAATATAGAGATGTATACTATTATAAACAGAATTTTACTGATAGATTTGTCTAATGAGTATAATATATAGATAACTAGTATTGTGAACTAAATTTACAGCTGGATATGTACCGAATATAATATACAGGTGGATATTACTATAAATAGAGTTTTAGACAATATGTTCACTCTGAGAATTGAATACATATGCACACTACAGTTTTTCCTCATTTTTATTCACAAAAATATTTTAAATCACAAAATCCTTTGCCTTTCACTGCACAATTATTTACACCTCCTTGTGTTTGCCTATTGTATAAAATCACAACGAAGTACAATGAGGTTTATTGTTGTAACTAAGCAAAAATGTAAACATGGAGGATTTAAACTTTTGCAAGTTTTTTTTTATTGCAAAAGATGAACATACAAGAATAATTAACTTTTGCAAGATGCTTTAAAGGTATTCAAGTTGCATGGGCGCATAAATAGTCTGTATTTGTTGTGGTTTCATTGTGCTAGTCTGCTGCTGTCGCCCCCTTGTGGTCAAATAAAAATCTGAACCGTGGTTGTTAAATTGTGAAAAAAACATTACAATGTTTCATGTAAAGACGATTAACACGTAACCCCACTGCCGAAAGCATTGTTGTTCCTAAAACAGTAACTAAAAGCATTAATTGCTGCAGGTTAAACGTGTGTCTGCGCACTCCAGTGTTCAGTTTTCCGCCTGTTTCTGGCGTTAAGGTTTTTTTTTAAAAAAGAAAAAAGCAAAGTAAAGTATTTATTTCTAACAAGGAGCAAACCTTCGCTTTTCTGAAAGCTACATCCAAGCTAGACTTTCATTAAACCTAAAACATCAGTCCAGATGTTTGCCATTTTGACCTGCATGTCACCAAAGGCTGCTTTTTTTTTAACTATAATCTTTTTGCCAGGGTCTCCACTACCACGAGTGATTCCCATTCTTCCTTATTTTTGCTGTTGGGTGTAGTTGGAGAAAATGTTGCACCATGCTATATTTTTCCTACCCATTTTATATGTTTTTTTCTCACCCGTAAACTTCTCACCTATGTAATGATTGCTTACCTGATTGTGGCTGAATAAGCTGCACATTCCTGCGCCTGGAAATAGGATCAACACCAGCTTTGCTCACCATGATCGTGTGCACAGTCGAGGAATTAGACTTTGGTTTCCAGGCTCACAGCATGCACACATCAGGTATAAATACCGAAGCAGCAGTAAGTGCATGTGGTTTTGTTTGTAATATTTACAGAAAAGGAAATGGTGTGATGGTGCAAATATACCTATTTTGTTTAACAGTAGCAGACGTTTAAGGCTCAGGGGCGTTCATCGTGTTCGTCAGAGACACAGCCTGGGGGAGGCAACTGTCTCTGTGGCGGCTGGTTTTTGCATATAGCGCTCTGGTGTGTTTACCTGAAGGTAAACGTCTAACAGTTTGTGTCCAGGATGTGTGAGGTCTGCAGAGATGTTAGCAGCCCTTCTCCTGACTCTACACCTGTGAAGGTCCTGGATGGAGGGCGGTGTCAGCCCTGGTGATCCTCTTGGCGGACCTGGTTGTTCGTTTCTGTCTGGACCGGTCTGTGAATGTGCAAAAATCACACTGAACGATGGTCGTGTAGAAGATTACCAACAGCTATTGTGGAAGGTTGTGATTCTTGAGTTGCAACAGGAAGTCCAATCTCTGCCGGGGCCTTCTTCCCAACAAGGTCTATGAGAGGAAGGGTGGCTCCTAAGAGCCGGAATCGATCCACTGCAAAAACGGATCTAAAAATAAGTAAAATGTTCTTAAAGTTAGTGCATTTATCCTAGATTTGAGCAGGTAAATAAGATTATCTGCCAATGGAATGAGTATTTTGACCCCTAAAATAAGATAATTAGACATCCTGCACTTGAAATAAGATGATGGAGATGAGTTGTTCCTACTTTAAGTGCAAAAATCTTATTCCATTGGCAAATCATCTTATGGTAACACTTTATTTGAAGGGGTGTACATAAGACTGACATTATACTGTCATAAACATGACATAACACCTGTTATGAACATAAATGACTCTTTATCAATGTTTAGGACTGTTGTCATTAATTGTCATTCGGTAAATTATGACACCATTAAAGCAAAGTTGACATTGTTTAAAATGTCCTTAGCTTAACAAAAAACCCAAATCAAGCCTTAAATTTAACCTAATCCCAAAATTTAACCTAATCCCAAATCAAGCCCTAAACTTAATTTTGTCTCTGTTAATGTCAAGTTGTCATAACACATTTTAAACAATGTCAACTTTGCTTTAATAGTGTCATAATTTACCGAATGACAATTAATGACAACAGTCCTAAACATTCATAGTCATTTATGTTCATAACAGGTGTTATGTCATGTTTATGGCAGTGTAATGTCAGTCTTATGTACACCTCTTCAAATAAAGTGTAACCCATCTTATTTACCTGCTCAACTCAAGGAAAAATACACAAATTTTAAAAACATTTTACTTATGTCTAGTTACTTTTTTGCAGTGAGCAGACGCGGTGTTGTTCAGGGGGGTGAAGGGAAGCTGTGTGGAGGAAGTTCTCTGGAGGTCTAGGTCATCTCCAGTCTTGGATGGGTTACACTCATAGGTGGTTCTGACCGATCCACCTCCTGTCTGTATCCAACCACTGGAGAAGGCCCCTAAATCGTCCCAAATCTAGACAAACGTTCATGTTTTTATTGTGTTTTATTTACTGCAGCTTGCTGACCTCAGCTCCACACCACTCCAGACATCCGTGCTGATTCTCGCCGTGTGGACCGAGATTAACGCCGCGGGACTCAGAACAAAAGGGAGCTTGTTTCCATCCAGGAGTTTGGACATGCAGTAACGCGCACCTTCAACGGCAATGCGTAAAACCGCAGAACTGCTCAACATTTCCTCCATAGCTGCGCCAACACATCAACAAAATATGAGAGCAGCCATTGTGCTTGGTGCTCCTCCCACTCCCTCTCTTTGACGGGATAGCTGTTAAGTTTTGGCCTAAATGGGCTTCTGTTGCTTTAAACAAACTGATTCTGCATGTTTTCACTCTACGCTCGCCTGGCCGCGTTAAAAAACTGCAAAAATAGAACTAGAACTAAGTAGAAGTTTCTTGAAATGAATGGATTTGCCCTTGATTTGAGCAGGTAAATAAGATTATCTGCCAATGGAATTAATATTTTTACCCCTAAAATAAGATAATTAGATATACAGCACTTGAAATAAGATGATGGATATGAATTGTTCCTATGTTAAGTGCAAAAATCTTATTTAATTGGCAAATAATCTCATTTACCTGCTCAGATGAAGGAAAAATACTCTAATTTCAAGAAAATGTTTCTTATTTTTAGTTCTATTTTTGCAGTGTGTGCAGAGAAACAAAGATGATATCAGAGACCATTAAGGCCAGAAATGCTGCAGCCTCATGAATTCATGCTGAATATGTTTTTGGTGCCCGGACAGAGAGAGAACACACCCAAATAATGTCTTCGAGGTATTTGAGCCAGCAGAGAACGAGGATTCAAACGCCTTAAGAAACATGCAGCAGGATCTGGAGCGGCACGGTTTACAGAGACGGTTCTCACAACAGTTTGCTGAAATTTTGTCCCATTCCTTCTGACAGAATTGGTTTAATTGGGTCCGGTTTGTCACCTTTTCAGTTCTGCCCACATATTTCACAGAGGACGGAGACCAGGGCTTTGTGACGGCCGCTCCTAAACACTGACTTTGTTGTTTGTTGAACTGGTTTGTGAGTTAATTGGTGGTTCTATCTCAAAGGCCCTTGTCTTCCCAGCTTTAACTTCCTGGCTGATGTGATCAGATGTTGCTTCACCAGTCCATCCTGGAGCAAATCAACCCCACCTCCACACTTCACAGGTGGGAACGGTGTCCCCGGCTCATCAACCTTCACCCTTTTTTGTTGTTACCCGGTGTGACAATCGCCATTATGGACAAAAATAATTTTAGTTTCATCCGACCACAGGATATGTCTCTAGAAACTAAGGTCTTTCTCCTCTTCGCAAACTTTTTAGGCCTCATTTGTAGTCGTGACTTCTTCTTCTGGGTTGTCTTTCAGCTCATGTCTGTATTGGACTCTTTTCGTTGTGGAGAATGAGACCCTCCTACCAGATTCAGCCAGCATCTTTATAAGGTCGTCAGTTTTTTTTTTCTTCTGGGCTTTAACACACATTTAACACCAGAACTCCTTCATCTCTGGGACACAGAACCTGTTTCCCTCCAAAACGGTTTGACATCTGGACATCCACATGCTGTTTATAGCTGTGTGCAAGTGTTGGAACAGAAGAACGCGGCGACTTCAGGTATCTGGAAAACGTTCCTATGGATGATTTATTTTAATCCTCCATGATGTCACACAAGGGAGCAAAAAACACCTTAAAATCTATTTTAGCACAGAAATGAGAGTCTACCACGTGTAGCATACTTTGTATTGGGATGCAGACCCATGGATCTGCCTGACATCTCTGTTGACAAATTCTACATTTTAAATGTTTCACTGATGGTTGACAGGAAACTGATAATCATCCTATGAATACGAGCGATGCCATCGTAATCAAACGGATCAACAGATTTAAGAACATTTTTATTATGGAAGATCTAACAGTAGTTAAGACGTTTTTGTCCATTGGTGGTTACCCGTTAGGAGACTGTTTGAAAAATCTGCAAGTTGTTTTTTCCCCCAATTTATCAGGGATTGGTCTATATTTAGACACTATGTCTGCATTTGCATGAACATGTCTGAAGCGTAATAATTTTAAAATGAGTCTACCAACGCGTATGTTAATGTAGTGCACCGTTTGTGCACTCCCCCTCCTCTTGCATGAATCACTGCATCAGAAAGGCTATCAGCCCGTGGTTCTGCTGAGATGTTCAGAAAGCAGCCTTCAGTGCTGGTGTCTCATCCACCCACTAGACTCTCAGTGGGGTTTAGCTCAGGAGCATCAAGGACAATATAAATTCCTGTTAAAACCCACACTTCTTCCTTCCACACAATTTTCTATTAACATTCACAGAACGGTCATCTCCTTTAGCAATTATCTTTTTTTTTTTTTTTGGTCAGGGTTCCTACAAATGTTTCTGGTCAAAATTTTAGACTCAAATCTGACTTTCTCAGTTCCTTATAAAAAAGTTCAAAATGAATTTGACAGTAAACAGACTTAAATAAAACCAGGAAGTATCAGGCTGTTGGATGGCTAGAAAGAAAGCATGGAAATGCACGTTTCCCGTACTAATGTTGAAATGTAAAATACCTAAATCCACCGGTATCCGTTTCCAGACCTTTACAGGCTGTAGGGTCCCTGCTTTGCAGCTAATCCCCCCACCCCTGCCTGAGGAGGAGTGTCAATGACCGCTAGATAAGTAGTAGGCAACAGTGTTTCCCATGGTTGTTTAGACCAGCGGCCTTCAAACTGGGGTCCCCAGACCCCCGAGGGTCTGCAAACCACAGGTTGGTGGTCTGTGAAACGCATGATGTCGGGCCTGAGGAGGCTCTGCTGAGGACAAATATTTAACTCTGTCTCGTTCATCAAGTACGGTAAAAGCCATTTCAGCTAAAATGAGGAAGTATAACAACATTGAGTTTCGCTTTACCGGGAATGAGGATGTAATCTCCACCAAATCTCTAATATTAGGTGTATTTATATACACATGCATAACATAATTCCTAATGTATTTGACAGTACAAAAGGCTGTTTAAAACACGAGGAATCTAAAGGGGTCCTAGAAAAATGTTACCACTTCTAAAGGGTTCCTGGCCAGAAAAAGTAAAAAAAAAAACCTGCTTTAGACTACAATCTAGCATTTCTGTTGCAAATCATCCCTGCTATTCTTCAACAATATTAAAATGTTCAGGTGTTATTAGCTATAAGCATCCAAATTAAACTTTAAATTACAGAATTCTGTAATGAATCTATACAACAGACTGGTTCCAAGTACTAAAACTAAATCACTTTTTGATAATATTCGTATATATATATATATATATATATATATATATATATATATATATATATATATATATATATATATATATATATATATATATATATATATCCACCTGTATGTGGTCAAGAGGAATTTATCCTGTCCCAAACAGACGATCAACCTCTACATGCTGGAAATAATCAGAGGGCGCTTGAGTCTCATTTAAAGATAATACTTTATCTGTGTGTCAACACAAAAACAGAAGTTCCAGCATGTTTATTTTCAAATAATTACAGTTTATCCTCAAGAAAAAAAAAAAAGAAGACAAATGACAACAGGGTGCGAGGGGGGGAATTTAAGGCTCTGTTAAATTCTCTGCTTAAAAACCAAAAAAAGGATCCTGAAAACTCAGAAACAAAGCAGAAGCTAGTATAAAATTAAGCTTTAAACTGGCTACCCATGTCATGTTTTAATAAATATGTTACTGTAATAAAAAGAAAATACAAAAAGTTAAAACAGGAGGAACTGAAGCCAGAACCTTCACCGGACCACACGGCAGCAGGAGTTACGGATAACAGGAAATCAGCGCGTCCCCAAGTTAAAGCGACGCGGTTCTCGTCTCGGAGTGTCGGCCGACTTTGGTCGTTCCCAAAAAACAAAAAAACGTGAAGGAGAAAAATAAAATGCAAGGAGTGAAAACGGAAGACCTGGGTCCGGGGCGAGCCTCGTCTTTTAAACACAGAGTTCAGGCTAGAAGCAGAAAAATAATGGCTCACTTTAACATTTTCACTTTGGAGCCGTTTTCCCGCCGCTTTAGGCCACACAGACGACGACACTCAGCCGTAACGAGACTTTTGTCTAACTTTAGAAGGCTCTAAAAGACCAAAAAGGACACACGTCGCTGAGGTTTTAGAAAGTTCTGAAAGAAGATGATCAGCACACCGGTTTTAGTATGCATGCTTAAAAATCTAAATGTTCCATTATAATGAAATACTTTTATCAAATCCCAAATCTTAGACATGACACAATATTAAAGAATATAATAGTGATTAAAGCAGCTTTAAAAAGATGCTGCAACCTCACAAAACACTTTCTGCTTAGTATGTCAGGAAAACCTCCATCTATAAGGACAAAAGAAAAAATATTAAAAATAATAATAATAATAAGACAGAAATTCACAGAGGGCCGCTCTGCTGAGTCAGTTCGTACGGCTGCTTTCAGGCTCGTCACGAAGGCCGTTGAGGTTGCAGCAGAAGCATCTTCCAACACTTATCAAAAATAGGTCTCTTCTGTCTCTGTGACAGAACGGTTACCCCGGTGCGGTCAGTTTTAGTCGACGTCAGGTTATCCTCGGGTGCTGCGAAAACGCCTGCAGGGATAAAAAAAAAAAAAAGAAACAGGTTTCCGGTTAACGGCAGAGACAGAGAACACATGAGCAGATGCAGCAGGTTTAGGAAGGGCTGGTGGGGGGGCGGCTGGAAATAGAAACTACAATGAACTTCCTGTTTTGGACTCTCAGGACGTGACGCTTTCCTCCTGCCGCTGTCTCCTACGTCGCTCTCTGCTCCCTTCCTCCCCGACCTGAGCTAGGGCTGAACGATTTAGGAAAATAATCTAATTGTGATTTTTTTTCTTCCATTTTAATTTATCATGTGTTTTAAAATATATACAAAACAACAAATCAATTTGTTTCCTCGCCATGTGGATTAGTTGCTAAAAGACCCACAGCATCTAAACTCGGAGCAGTAAGGATTGAGTTCTGCCTACAATATATTTCAATCAAAATTACAATTTTGACTTTTCTCTGCATTAACCACAAGCAACAAAAATGGCGTCTAAATAAAGATGTTTGTAAACAAGGACTATTTTAAACAAGAACTTTTAATGTTTCTATTTATCAGAATATTATTCAAGAGAACAGCTTTTAATTGATTTGGACATCAATCCTTGTTGAACATAAAGTGAAACCAACAAGGAAGTCTATGTATTAAACTGATTGACCTGTACTTAATGCTTTGTATGATTATATAAACTCTAAAACAAGTAATAAAATTAGATTATCTCACTGCTGCAACTGTCTTCCCTTCCATGCGGAGGCAAACCCACTTTAAACATTTTACCAACACCTAATGGAAGTGTCTAATTCCCTAATTGTTACATAGCCAAAAATTGCAGACCTCTGCGATTTGGAAATTGCGTTTTTTTAAATCACGATTATATTGAAAATGCGATTAATTGTTCAGCCCTAACCTGAGCTGCTCAAATCAGGGTGCTTGCTCTTTTTCCAAATTAAAATTCCAGACTTTTTTAAAACTGATATTTTTTTTCCCCAAGACCTTAACTTTATGTACTTGTATACTTGTGTGCCTACTGCCTACTTCATTGGTTGAGATTGTACAAACTGTTTATTAGAAATGTTAATTTTTATAGGCTAGTATTCAATGAACAAATGCATTATTCACAGTAAATTATGCTTTTACTGATGAATGATGAAAACGTTTCAAAACATGAAAATCACAAGTACATGAATTTCACATCAAACAAGTGTCTGATTCCATTAGGCTAATACAGTACGTGACCAGTTAGTAAAATTATAGTTTTATAGCCTACCTTCCTATTTCTCATTTCACAATGCCTTTGAGCATACTGTAAAATTCTACCATACATTTTTTTCCCCATACTTTATTAAGACTTTCACACAAAATTCAAGACTTTTCAAGGTCTGGAAAACAGTGTTTCAAAATTCCATACTTAATAAGACTTTCAAGACTTGCGCAAGCACCCTGTCAAATAGCGGCGTCCTCGTTTTCGGCATGCTTTCAGCGATCTTATCATGACATTTCATCACATTTTAGCAAAGAATCAGCCGGGGGCCAACTGTGCCTCCTCCTCCCCTCTTACCTCTTCCTCACTGCACCACGCAGGCCGTGCAGCACTGCTCCTGCTTCTCCGGCAGCGTGGAGTAGTTCATCTGCCGGACGATCTCCGCGAACAGCTCGTCCACCATCGTCTTGCTCTTGGCGGAGGTCTCGATGAAGGGGCAGCCCCACTCCTGGGCCAGGGCGCGCCCGTCTGAGCCGGCGACCTCGCGCTCGGACTCCAGGTCCACTTTGTTGCCGACCAGGATCAGCGGCACCTTCTCGAAGCGCTTAACTCGCACGATTTGGTCTCGCATCGGCCGGATATCCTGGAAGACGGGGGAGACACTGGGATGAAGCTGCTATTTTGAACCCTGATATTTTGGGGGTGCACTTCAGAAAATACAAGCTTACATCAATTTCCCATCTGTGCAAAAAAGAAAGTTAGAGTAGATTTATATGGCACGCTTTCAGACAGAAGTCATAAAGTGCTTCACAGGAAGCTAAACGTGATCATCTCACTTACAAACGACCATCTTATATTTGCTTTTTATATCTCAGACGTGTAACCGTGTCCTGAAAGCCACCCTAAAGATCCACATTTCTCCTATTCAGTTCATTTTTCACATGCATTTCCATTAACTGGGGCAGATAAATATTAGAGGATGAGGTTTTCGGATGATAGGGATGAACTGGGTAGGGATAGGAGGGAGGGAGGAAGGAGAGATAAGGACTGAAAATGATTGTTATTACTGAGCTACGCACAGATCAACCAACTTTGATTCACTGAGGTTAGCGAAACGTCTTTAAATGAGTAAGGATATGTACACTGGAGCATAAATGATGTCTTTATTTTCCTCTATCAAGGAACCTGCAGCCCATTTCTTCTCGTATCGGTTCCAGGTTTAATGGAAAGTCGCTCCATGTGGGGATCGGCAGGTCAGACCGTGAACATCTGGGCCCGGGTGACGCACCTCTGGTGCGAAATCTATCACTTTAAAATAACACCCAACGTCTTAATTTAAAGCTTTGTGAGGACACGTCGTGTCAAGGACCTGTTACACACGCGAGGGAAATCCAGATTTTTAGCTTCATCGTTATCCTCCTCGCTACTTCCTGCATAACTCGACCGAAGAAGCCGACAACACGCCCGTTTCTGTGTTTGCAGTCGGTGGAGAAGCGTCTCTGTCAAAAATATCGACTCAGAAGACAAGTGGAGTGCAGCGATTTTAAAGCCAATGCAGGTTTAATTTGTTTGAGTGTGGCCCAGTGGAGACAGTTGCTATAAAATGTCAAGAACAAAGGAAAGAAGAAGAAGAGCTGGGCGTGAGCGGACGGCCGTTCCTGTTGGGGCAAAGCCCACAGAGCCGGATCAGACGTGGTTGAGTTTAAGTTTTCTGCATGAATATGATTTTAAAACATGAAACGTTCTAAGACCAGCAACTTTTTGTGCACAAAAACGGCACCATAAACTCTTTTTGTATAAAATCTGCTTTTAAATACAGAAGCGTAACGGATTTATGTGCCGGCAGTAACGAAACTCATTTAAATTCCCTGTGCTAGTTAAGTTTGATCTCACAACTCTTAATAAAAGTGGTAAACTGCAGTTTTAGGTTGAATTAATAGACAGAAGTCAAGGTGCTTTTAACGGTTTCAGATCTCAGCATTCATTTAGTGTTTTTGTTTTACGCAGCCGGCTCTGCAGATGGAAATCAACTCTGGCTACATTCTCGCATATTTACATTGTGTTTATAAAATGTGCGTCGTCCTCTTTGCAAATAAATACACACAAATAAAGATATTCAAATGAAACGGAGAGCTGTGAAATAAGAAAGTATTATATTACTGGGTGAAAGCAGAAGGAGAAACAAAACTTCCTCTCACTAAACTTCCCTTTGGGCCTTTATTTTACATTTATCTACTCCAAAACACTTTGATCACTTAAGTATAGGTATTTCTGCACAAGTACAACTTTTTATATATATATTTTTTTAAAACATTGATACAAAACACTTTATTCCCTTGCATTGAGCTAAAAACAGACGTCTGGATTAGGCAATAACTTTTATTTGCCATTATGGGTGTAAAAAACCCCCACATTTCTCTGGAATATGATAAATTATAATAATGTTATTATAGCAAGCTGGGAATGTTACTCTGTTTAAATTATTTTTTTTAGCATTGCCTTCAGGAGAGCGTCAGGAAATATGAAAAGAGAGATTCATTAATAAAACTGATGCATGGAAGAAGCATTTTCTTTTAAACAATTGCTGTATTTTATTTTTACAGCAGTGTCTGTGAGGCCTTCATGGGGTGCAGTGATAGTTTTGTGGCCAAAATGCTGATGCTGACGACTTTTAAATACTTTTTAAATTTCAACAAGTACAAGATCTTCTGAGAAACGTTTAAATTTACAACCCCAATGCCTAATCTGGATGCACAAAAAAGGTAACAGTGCTGAATATCTTTATATTCTCATAAACATAAAGGCGGATTCTTCCCCGTTAAAGGGGAGTTTTCCTCTCCACTGTCGCTACATGCATGCTCGGAATGAGGGATTGCTGCAAGTCGACGACTGGAAACTTTTAACCAACCTGTCCTGGACGATTTGACAGAATTGACTTTTGTCAAGCGCCTTGAGATGAAATGGGCCGTGAATGGGAGCCACATAAGTGAACTACACTGAGCTGAACATGCAACAGTTTGACATTGCGACACAAACAAGTAATGAAATAATGAGAATATCCTGAAATCTTTTCTGGCCTGATCAGTGCATTTCTAAGTAGAATCAAAAGGATGTTTGTACCATTTGGGATTTCATGAGCCACTGGGTCCAGTTTGTACATTTTAATCAAATAAGTTAGTGTGTGTGTGGAGTAAAAACAGCCTATATGGGTGTGTTGCTACCTGGAAGGACTGCTGGTTGACCAGGCTGTAGACCAGGATGAAGCCCTGGCCGTTCTTAATGTACAGGTCCCTCATGGAGGCGAACTGCTCCGTCCCCGCCGTGTCCAGGATCTCCAGCACGGAGGGCGACGAGTCCACCTCGATCTCCTTCCGGTAGAAGTCCTCGATGGTCGGGTCGTACTTCTCGATGAAGGTGCCGGTGACGAACTGCACGGTGAGCGCGGACTTGCCGACGCCGCCGCTGCCCAGCACGACAACTTTGTATTCTTTCATTGGGGCGGTGGAGGCGGGCTAAACGGCGCGGCTACCTACACTCCCTCCATACACGCCGAGCGGGCCCGAAGAAACTGCTGACGAGTAAAGCGAAATAAAAAAAACACACGCCCGGCTCACGCAAACCCCGCTCCGACGCTCATGGCTTGTGTCTCTGTCTTTTTCTGTCGGGCCTGCGAGCGACTAAAAAGTTGATGTCGGGCAACTCCGACGTTAGCTCACGGTGAAGCTAGCTCCTGTCTGGCTGACTTCCAGCTGAGCCATCCCGGGGCTTCGAGCCTTCACAGCCGATCCGACGCACCACAAGTCGGCCTCGACTCGCTGGAGAACTCGCCGCCTACCTACAGACAGCAAACCACGGTGATCCGCGTTTAACCTCCTCTAGCGACGGCATGCCATTTCCCCCTCACCCAAACATCAGCCCTCCTGTAGCGCAGCGCCGCTTACGTCCGGGGTCTGGGGCCTGGTTCTGGTTCCGGACCGGCCCGACGACTCGGCAACCGCGCGTCCTATCGACCGAGGATTTGGGCCGTTTTCCAACGGTCCATTAGCTACAGGTTTTTTAGCTTCTTCGGTCTTTGTTGGACTCAGTGTGGAGCAGTTTTTTCCAGCAGGAGGAAAATCTTTTTTTTCCTCCAACTGGTTTCCTGAAGCCAACGGTCTACTTCCGCATTTCACAATAAAAGCCTCTGCAGACCTTTGTGCTGCGTTTCAGTCACCCCGGAAGTTGGAGTTCGGATTTTGGAATGACGTCACTCCCAGTTTAACTACGCTCCCCACTGAACTTCAGAAAAACACTGAATGTTTTCTGAAGTTTATGCGAATGTCAGAAACAAAAGCCAACTGTTGGCGTTTCTTTCTCTTCGTCAATCTGTTAAATAAACACAATTCGTTTCTTTTTTTTTTTTTCTTTTTTTACAAAGGCAGGAATGACAAAATAACGCGATTCGTTTTCCTTTCGGTTTTAATTACATAAGGAGCCACACAAACGTCGTAAAATCAGGGTGTTGGTGAAGATTCTCAGTCATCCGGGTCACGATCAGTCAAGAAAAAGGTTATTTTTAAAACCTTTTTTGGAATAAAATCAGGGACAACAAAACGTTAGAGGGAGTGCCCTTCAAAATAATAATGTCAATTAATAAAAAGTTTATAATTCTGCAACTTAGAGCTGCTGAACCTTATTTTTGCAGGCGGTATAAATAAAAATATCACAAACTTCACACAAACAATATGTCTAACCTTTATGCATGTAAACACTAATAGTTTCTGAGCTATGGTTGCATCCCATTAGCCTCTGAAAATGAAAATAGGACCTGGGAATGGGGTAAACCTGAATAAATCCTTCAAGTTAATACAGTCAGAAGTCAACAACAACAAATAAAAGGTTAGGATTCCAATATGGTGAGGGCCAAGAAAGCGTTTTTTATTTTTTTATTTTTTTTTATATTACCTTCTTATATACGTGCATGCAAACAACTTTTTCGGTTTAGAGTTGCAGCCGCTACATGTGACATTAATTCTCTTACAACTGTGTGTAGTAAAAAAAAAAAAAAAAAAAAAAAAAAACATGTTTAATCACAGCTTACTGTTTTGATGCAAGGAGCTGCCGTGTTGGAGCCGATAATCAGTGCGTTCCATTTGTCCTCGGTAGTCGGACTTCTCAACCTCCAGGTCGGAAAATTTAACTGGAACAGCCTTTATGAGGCCCGCTACTCGCAGCAACATTGAGTAAAACCTCCTACTTTAACTATTTTTAACAGCTTTCTATTATCGATGTAACATTGAGTCAGTTGAACAGGTGCTGCCTGTTAACGTTCAGCAGACGGGATGTTTCTGCTCTGTTTATTTGCACAAAATACCGCCTGGAAACAGCGTTATTTCTGACACAGAAATAACATACTCAAACTTCTGAGTACAAACAAATCACGTTACCTTTGAACAAATCTAAAATCAAATCTGGGAAATACGAACTTCAAGCTGTTTCAGTGTCGTCAGAAAACCAGATAACCAGATAACCTTTGGCTGTATGTGTGACCAGATGCGTGACCAGGCTCACATCAATTATAAATACAATAAAATATTAACATTCATCACCATATTATGCCCTTAATACTGTAGTTACATTTAATATGTGACTAATAAAACTATTTGGTGAGGAACCTCTGACTCTTCCATTTTCTGACTAAAACTAAATAACAGGCCAGGCTTTGTATTTGTTAAAAAATACAAGTTAATAACAATGCCTGTAAGTAAAGAAAGTAAGTAAAAGTTTATTTATATAGCACCTTTGACAGACATTGAGGGTCACAAAGTGCTTTACAAAATGCACAATTAGACAATAAGATAAAACAATAAAACATCAGAGGAAAGAAAAACCCATCACTTCAGCAGTAGAGTAAAGTATAATAGTCATAGAAGAACAGCCGACACACTGGAGTTGTTAAAAAGCTTTGCGAAAAAGATACGTTTTATGTTTGCCCTTAAAAGCATCCCCAGATTTAAGAGAACGTAATGAGAGCGGGAAATCGTTCCAGAGCGTTGGCCTGGAAGGAGCGATGATGACATCAGCCTTCGAGAAGGAATATACGGACACAACAGGAATCTGATGTATAAGGGAGCCTGACCATGAAGAGCTTTAAAAGTCAGCACCAGGATTTTAAAATTAAAGCGATAAACCGCTGGGAGCCAATGGAGAGATCTTAAAATCAGGGTAAAATGGGCCCTTCTGTCGGTGCGGGTCAGCACTTTAGCCGTCGCATTTTGAACCTGCTGCAGACGGGACAGCTTCTCTTTTAAGACAAGAAAAAAAAAAAAAAAGGTTGTTACAA